>NC_089588.1:14345629-14635616 GCF_019320115.1 Miscanthus floridulus
GGAAAATTGCGTTGAGGATGTATCGGCCAAAGGCCTGAGGTCCTGACAAGTCGGGGCTCAAGCTTTGGTGCTCGCCACTGTCATAGCGTCCGCCATGATGAGGGTGGTAGCCATGGCTAGCCTCCTCCCTCTCATCATCGCAGGAATGCCTGTGGGCGTCTAGGGTGTTGTGTGCATCATGGTGGAGGCCAAGACGCTCATGCACTAGGACCATAGCGCGCGCCCTATCACCTCGCTGTGCTTGTTGGACTAACACATCCTTGTTGGGTCACTCTAAGGGCATGCACTGGCTGGTGCTGAGCTTGTGTCATCAGGATAGTGAGCTCTCAGCCTACTGCGCTGCCGCATGCTTGATTAGCGTGCGAATCTCGCGATGGGCCCGATGATCCTCGGGCGTCGCAGGCCCCGGAAGCCCCTGGAGCAAGGCCGCCATGGCAATGATGTTCTGGCTTGCCCTGGTGAAGTGTGGGAGGGCTTCGTCGTCCTTAATGATCCTCCGGTCCACGTCGTCAGCCACGGCGCGCACACGCCCACTGTCTCCGTGGCGCTCGATCTCTCGCTCAAGCTTCGCGTGTTCCTACTCGAGCTAGAGTCATGCTTCTTCGAGCTCTTGATGCCACGCCCTTAGCTACTCTACCTATAGGTGAGGTGGGGCCCCTACATCCCCCTCGACCTTATTGTCGAGGTCGTCTGTTGGGGTAGCCCCTCCCTCATGGATGTTGACGATGTATCCCTCGGGGGTACCTGCCATGAAACACTCTTGCGTGGGGAGATCGCTCCCCCTGCTGGAGTCAAAGTCAAAGGGCGACCCTGATTCTCCCATGAGAAGGTCATAGAAACATTCCATGATGTATTTGGTCATCCCCACGAACTCATCGTTCATAGAGGATGGGTCCAAGGTGGCCAACGGTTTCTGTGGCGTTACGTAGACCGAATAGGAGCGCAGTCGGGGTGCTCCGGATGAGGTATTCCGGGGAGAGCGGCTCACCTCCGATAGGCTGTGTCATGATGTTGGTGAACGAGAAGGTGAGGCAGCGTAGGTCCTCCCGGGACAGTTGGGATCCTAGGAAGGCGCTGAGCTGGCGCTCTAGCCTCCCATAATCGAAGCCAAGGAGCTGGCCGCTCCTGGGGGCATGGGGCTCCGGTGCATGTAGCTGTAGCTCCTCAAGCACCTCGGCGATCGTGTTGAGGCCAGTGGAGTGGAGAGGCTGGATGGCGGCGGGAACCTGCGCCAACTCTCCCTCCATCATAACGATGAAGTCTAGGTTCCCGAAGTGCACGTGCGTGCCTAGGACCCAGCTGATGCCGTGACTAGCTGAAAGGTCCTAATGGCTAGAGGGGGGTGAATAGCCTATTAAAAATTTCTACAACAACACTTAGCAAACCTGTTAAACAATTATGAGGCAAAGCAAGTGCTACGCTAGCCTACTAAAATTGCAAGCCACCTACCACAATTCTAGTTTATATAGTTTCTATCTACACAATAGCTAAGTCACTACACTAAGTTAGTGTACTCTCAAAGGCTAACTAAAGAGCTACACTAACCAAACTAACAAGCTCTCACAACTAGCTACACTAAAGAGCTTGATAACTAGTTTGCGGTAATGTAAAGAGAATGAGCAAGATGGTTATACCGCCGAGTCTAGAAGTGAACCAATCAATCACAAGAATGAAGACCAATCACCTCAGAATCAAATAATGACACAATGATTTTTACCGAGGTTCACTTACTTGCTGGCAAGCTAGTCCTCGTTGTGGCGATTCACTCACTTGGAGGTTCACGCGCTAATTGTCATCATATGCCAAACCCTCAATAGGATGCCGCACAACCAACTCAAGATGAGGATCACACAAGCCACGAGCAATTCATTAGAGTACCTTTTGGCTCTCCGTTGGGGAAAGGTCAAGAAGCCCTCACAATCATCATGATCAGAGCCGAAGACAATCACTAACCTGCGCTCGATGATCCTTGCCACTCCAAGGCGTCTAGGTGGCGGCAACTACCAAGAGTAACAAGTGAATCCCACAGCAAAACACGAACACCAAGTGCCTCTAGATGCAAACACTCAAGCAATGCACTTGGATTTAGTCCCAATCTCACAAAGATGATGAATCTACGATGGAGATGAGTGGGAGGGCTTTGGCTAAGCTCACAAGGTTGCTATGTCAACGCAAATGACCAAGAGAGGGAGCTAGAGCCGGCCATGGGGCTTAAATAGAAGCCCCCACAAAATAGAGCCATTATACCCCTTCACTGCGCACTGCTCGGGGTGACTGGATGCTTCAGTCAGATCGACCGGACGCACCCTGCCAGCGTTCGGTCAACGGATGGCTACCACATCATCTCTCTCTTCAAATACTGAGCGCCCGATCCCAATGGTCAAGTGATAACCGGACGTAGCACGGTGTCAGTAAGCCTCCACACGCGACCGGACGCGTCCGGTCATGCTCGACCGGACTCACCTAGCATCCGATCACTCACTGTCTCCTCTGTGCACTGCCATGTCAGCAGGACCGGACGCACCCTGCCAGCGCCCGGTCAAAGACCGACGCCAGCCTCTTCACTGTTCCACTGACCGGACACTTCGGTCCAGTTGAGGCCAACGTCCGGTGCACTCTGTGAAACCCTTTCTTTTCTGTACAGTGCGCCGGTGAAGTTACTTACCCTTGCTCCCAAGTGCTAAACACAATGTGTATCACCTTTGTGCATGTGTGTTAGCATATTTTTCACAAACATTTTCAAGGGTGTTAGCACTCCACTAGATCCTAATTGCATATGCAATGAGTTAGAGCATCTAGTGGCACTTTGATAATCATATTTTGATATGAGTTTCTCCCCTCTTAATAGTATGGCTATCGAACCTAAATGTGATCACACTCGCTAAGTGTCTTGATCACCGAAATAAAATGGTTCCTACCATTTATACCTTTGCCTTGAGCCTTTTGTTTTTCTTTCTCCTCTTCCAAGTCCAAGCACTTGATCATCACCATGGAAACACCATCATCATGTCATGATCTTGATTTGCTTCACCACTTGGAGTAGTGCTACCTATCTCATAATCACTTTATAAACTAGGTTAGCACTTAGGGTTTCATCAAATCACCAAAATCAAACTAGAGCTTTCACTAGCCATCCGAGGCCTGATGTGGACGTCGAGACACGCAAAAAGCCCCTACCTGGCGCCAACTGTCGGTATTTTCGGACCACCGATGAGTAAATTTGTATTTGCGCGTCTGGCTCGGATGGTGTGCTCGGAGGACATAAGGGTTTATACTGGTTCAGGTGGAACGTTCCTACGTCCAGTTCGCTGCTGCTCGTGTTACTGGTACTTGGTTTGCAGTAGGGGTTACAAACAGGCGAGAGAGGGAAAGGATCCCAAGTCTCTGATGGAAGGAGTGAACGGGTACTGAGAGCTCGATTGCCGCTCAGCCGTGTGCTCGTGTCGTGCTCTTGTGTTTTCCCCCCACTGGTAGGGCCACCCTGCTTCCCCTTTTATAGGCGAAGGGAAAGCGTGGGTTACAGAGGAGGAAAGGTAGAAGAACGAGAGAGAGAAGAAGGCTTCTAGGGTCGCTCGGTCCTTCTTCTCCTTCATGTGGGCCCCACTGATCCTGTAGATGTCAACCGGGACGGCTCCATGTCATGGCCCTAATCTTCACTGGCGTCATGCGCATGCGTCATCTGCCGGTCATGGCGTTCCACTTCATCCCAGCGGACGTCGTGGTGAACTGGCGCGTCTGTCAGCGTCCGTACGAGGATTAGGTAGAAGGGCACCGCATGTCCGACACTGTTCTTGATGTGAATCCCCAGGTATGGCCCGCCATGGCCACGGGTTATATCGAGGCGTGCTAGTCTCTTCCCTGGCGTTAAAGTTTTTACCTAGGCCCATACGCTTGGACCTGGAGTGGGTGGCGGCGGTATGGGTTCCCTTCGGATGAGACGGAAACCACGTCCTTGAGGTCGGGCGAGACGGAGCCCCTGTCCTTGAGGTCGGGCGAGACGGAACCTGTACCCAAGGGGTCGGGCGAGACGGAGCCCGCACCCAAGGGATCAGGCGAGACGGAGCCCGCAGCCTCGAGGTCGAGGTCGGGCGAGACGGAGCCCGTGGCCTTGGGCGAGACAGAACTCACATCCTTGGGATCGGGCGAGACTGAGCCCGCACCCAAAGGGTCGGGCGAGACGGAGCCCGCGGCCTTGGGATCGGACAAGACCTTTTAATACGTCTTGATCTATCCGGGAAAATCAGCGTATGCGCTAACTTTCTTGCTTTCGGTATCCCTACTATCGATACTCGACAATATTGTTGACGGCCTGCCTTAGCCGGTCGCCACCCAACCAGTGGCAAAGCTATATAACAGTGTGGGTGTGGATGCACCCCAAAAAAATAAAATGCCACCGAATAGATCAACTTTTCATCATGTTTATTGTTTAAGTCTAAGGATCTATAAGACAGGAGCATTCCCTTCCCATTTGCTCTAACTTCACCACTGCACCTAGCTGGTCGGTGGCTGCCACGGCTAACTAGAGTGCTTTGCTAGGTGGCGGCTGGGGTGGCAGGTTTGCTTTTTAACTACCAACTAAATATTATAAACTAATAAAAAAATTAACTTCCTACTCAATCCAGACACTTGGTGCAATTCATGATTTGACAAAAAAAAAGTGTTTTTAAGAAACTTTTAGTAGAAATGCTTTAAATATATGTTGCCTGAGCAAGGCAACTAAAGATCTTGCATGGCTAATTGGGCAACAAGCCGATCCTGCCGTTTTTTATGAAACAAAAAAAAAATGGACGAGGGACATGGAGTAGTACAAAACATCCTGCATTCATGTTTCAAAAGCCGAGATATATATCTATCAAATGAGAAACAGCCTGCAAAGTAGCTAGTAAGCCACAACAAAATAAAGCAGAAAGAAACAGGGGGAACTTGCCGCTCGCAACGGCATGCCGCATGCCTGCCCGCTCCGTACTCCCACGCCGACGGTGACGACGCCGACGACGACGGCGAGCGCCTTGGCCCTCGCGCTGGACAGCGAAACGGTGACAAACAAAGCGGGACAACGATGGCGACGGCACGAGAGAGAATCTCACTGGAATACGCATCGGAACTGGTATAGCCACAACAGCGACGCATGGGGCAGATAGCTAGCTCTCAGCACCTCTCGTCTTCTTCGCCATGCCTTTCGTTCGTGGCTCACGCCGGCCGACCTCGCCGACCGACCTCTCACGTCTCGCCATAGGTGATCGGTCGATCGAGGCGATGATTCAGCCATGTCATGTGGTCAAAAGAGAAAGCGGATGATGAGGGACGAAGAAGGAGAAGAACGCGTGGACAAAGAGCAAGACAAGAATTGCTAGAAAGGCACGTCGACAGCAACGCTTCGATCGGGCTCTAGGGTACCAGTAGTGTCGCTGCTGCCTGTGTGCAAGTCTGGAGTGGCTAGCTAGTACTAGTCCACGAGTCCAATCACACCAGTGATGCAAATGCAATGCAACCACCCAGCGAGAACTTGCTAGCTAAAAAAGTATGCATGCGGTAGGAAATTCTCCAACCAAACAATCGTGCGCGCGTTTTCAGATTTATCCAGTCTTTGATGTGTAACTAGCCGAAGGCTAGCTTCGAAACGTCTATGTTAATTCTCACATCTCACCAAATGCGCGAGGAAAAAAAATAGATCCTACTCCCTTTCATCCTTAACTATACATTTTGTCTCTCTATAGCAGTCAAAATTTTCTGCATCATAAATGTTAAATATATTTAATATATGTATTTTTATTTATTTTAAAAAAATTGACAGAGCAAAAATCCTACTTTTATAGAAAGCATATAAAGTTCTACACAAATCAGATGCACATACCACCTATGCTTTTTTTTTAACGAACATACCACCAATGCTAGGGTTACCAGTTTATAAGTTTGGCAACGAAACCAACAAGGATAGAAATTACATCCAACACAACACTGGAAAAGCCAATTTGATACAACTTCCAAGCCTAAGGCCAACAAAGATATTTTTTTCTTGATCATGCCGTAGCCTGTTCTTCATTAAGCAAATAGGAAAATATCAAAGTTACACAACATCGACGAGTTCCGGCTATTCCACATTCGTTGGCAAGACGCAGACGTGCAGGACTAACCAGAAATGTCGACAAGCTAGAGCTAGAGCCTAGCACCTACAACACATATAACCACTCTTTCTAGGGAAATCAAAGAGCTAAGTCTGAGAAAAAAGCAAAATCTTCTATCACAACATGCCCTCCACCTCCAATCTTTCATTTAGCCACCAAAAGTCCACTAATGCAACCAATTCTTCTGGTCTTGATCTTCTAGTCTTGATCTTGTCATCCACGGACTTGACGGGCCTGTTCGTTTGAACTTATCAGTCGGCTTATCAGCTAGAATCTATAGTATTTTTCTCTCACAACAAAACAGCTTCAGCCGGCTTTAATACCAGCCGAACAACAAAAGCCACAATTTCTACAGGGATGCTAAAAGTTTGGGAAAAACTTCATGAGAGGATCTGGGAAAACTTCTTCTCAATTCCTGTTTTGTTTCTGATGTTCCACAAGCTCCACATCACAATAGAAAAACATCATGCAGACTATTTGGGACCATGTCCCATCCTAAAACCTCCTTAAAACAATAGTACCAGATAGTCTTGCCGTGTGACAGTTGAAGAAAATGATATGTTGTTTCCTTAGCTCCACACAGATAAAAAAATTTCTATTTCCTTTTCACTTTCTTTTTTTTCCAGATTAACCCCAGTTTGCGGCCTATCCTGAGTTGTTTCCCCAGCCCCACACAGACAAAAAAAATTATTTCCTTTTCACTTTGTTTTTTCAGATTAACCCCAATCGGCGACCTATCCTGAATTGCTTGCCACATGAACACTCTTGTACCTCCATTAGTGCTTTGTTTTTCCAAAGTTTTGGTATTCTCTTATTCGTCAACCCTCTAAAGGCTTGTCTTGTATACATGGACCTAGTGGTGTATTTGACGTCAAAAATATATGCTAAGATTTCAACTAAATACCAGTGGTGATGCGATGTAACACCCTCGGTGTTACGCCCTAAGCCAACTACTAAAACATGTCATGAGCATCATGTTTATGTGATAATGCAAGAGATAGGATGTGTAGATAAATTTCTTGTAACTTAAAATGACCAATAAAAATATTAAATGAAAGTTGATTCAATAGCATTGCTAGCTAGTAATTCTAGTAGCTTAGAAATGGAACTTGAAATTAAATTCAGCCCAAGACTTAGAAGATTCTTTAAATTTTTATTGACAGCTAGACAATGCCATGTTTGGGGATTTATTTTGTGAAATTGAGTTAAGAGGTGGTGTCGTGTTTTAGCTCGGATTGGTAGCTTAATAGACCCTCTTTAGCATAGTGAATGCGGTTTAGTGTCAACCTCAACCGTTTAGTTGCTATCTACGCTTTAAAATTAGTGCACGACATATTCTCGAGCTGGCTCGCTGGGTGGACACGGTCACCAAGGTCGGGCGCTCGGCATCACCGCGCTGGCCGCGCGTGGCCGGCCATGGTTTCCTCTGGCCTGGTTGCGGCCCGGCCGCCGCTGGCCGTGCCGTGCGGAGCCGCCGCCGCTACCGCCTACACCGCCCCGCGCCGCGACTAAGCCGCTGTCGTCGCCATAACCTCGTCGTCGCGTCCGCACTGTTGCCTTGCCTCGCGTTGCCGCTACCGACGCCACTGCGATGCTGTGCTGCACTACTGCTCGCCTTGTCCCCGCGTGCACATGGGCTGTCCCGGCTGCCTCATGCCGTCGCCTCGCCTTAATGGCGCTGCGGCCGCGCATGCCGCGCCCCCACCTGCCTCCGCGCGCGCACATGGTCTGGACGCGTTGTCACATAGCGGGTGCGCGGACGCTGCCTCGGGTCCGGCCGACCGCTTGCCACCAAGGCGAGGACGAGCCGAGCCAGACCTACCCCTCTCTCTCTCTGCCACCACCTCGCTCGCTTAATTTGGCATGGTTGAGTCACCATCGCCGATTCATCACGTCCCTGGCTTCTCCATTAAGCCACCTGACCCCCGACCCCACCCAGCCTTGAAGCGAGCACGACCAAGCTCTAATTTCGAGTTTTTCTCTGTCGTCGTGCCATTAAGGCCGCGCTCGGCCATGGTCGAGGGTAGCCCTCCTACCGTCCCTTCTGAGCCTATTTGCTTGCACCACTAGCTTCGCCTTACTTTCCTCTCCACCTTACGCACGCCAGTGGAACCGCTACCGCTTCCCCATCGTCGCTGACGTGACCGTGCCGCCGTGGCCCGTGGTCTACCGCCGCACGTCTTGGCCGCACGTGGCCAGCCCTCCTTTGTCATTCTCCGCCCCAACCATCACCTCGGCCTGATCCATGGTAGCCTCTTGATGCTCACGCGCTAACCAATTAGGTCTGTAGCTACCTTAGCTCATAGGAATAGAGGCGCCGCCATCGCGGAAGGCTACGCGCTGCTGTAGCCTTCCCTAGCAGGTCGTGTCACCCCGCACCACCGCTTAGCGTAGCCGCTCAGGTTGGAGATGGTAACTGGCACGTTAGGTGGTTTACCGTAGGTCCCAGGTGGCTGCGCAGCTACGCTGTGTCACTAGCCGCCGCGCCGCCTTGTGCTGAGTCACCGGGAGTGTGCGCGGGGGAATTCTAGGAAAGCCAGGGGGTTAAGTGAAAAGGTTTGATAGAGAGGAGAAAATAGTGTTAGTACTTAGTTGTAATTTGGGAGAAGTTTGAGCTCTCTTTTGCAAAATCGCCAACGCGCGGGATTCCCCCCGCGGCGGGCCGTCTCGTGCTGTAGGCTGGCCTCGCGTGGGCCGCACCGTGGGTCGCCATGCGCTCACACGCGCGCTACGTCGCGTGGGCCATGCGTGTGGGCCTAAGGATGGCAACGGGTCAGGTTTGGATCGGGTGGAGTCTCCGTGCACCCAAAACCAAAATCCGAAATCGAAACCCGAATCCGCTCCAAAAACCGATTCAGGTGGAAATCCATCACCAAAACTAAACCCGCGGATACCCAAAACCCGAACGGATACCCAAAACCCGAATGGATACCCAAAACCCGCGGATATATACACATATTCACATGTATAAACAAGAGGCAACAAATAATAAATATTTTTATGAGTCAACTTTAAATAAATTTAATAATCTAAGTAAACAAATTATTATTAGTATATTATAAAACATGAGTTTTAATTCTAAATGATTTATTTCGGATATCCATTGGATATCCACGGGTGGAAAACCAAACCCGAAACCGAACCCGATTGGTTTCGGGGCCCCGAACCCGAAAACCGTGGGTGAAAAACCATCCCCAAACCCGAACCCGCAGAACCCGAAACCCGCGGATATCCGCCCCAAACCCGATCCGTTGCCATCCTTATGTGGGCCGCGCGAAAAAATCCGTTTTTTCTAAGGAATTAGAAATAGTTTTCTAATTTAATCATGTAGGTGTCCAAAAATTGTGAAACAAATTTTGTTAGGTTCATAAAATTATGCTCTATCTGTTGGTGTATTTAGTTCATATATATATATGTTGATACCAGGAGCTATTAAATAATTTGAGAATGCTTCATATTATTAAATTAATCATTGTAGGATTTTTTTGGTAAATTGGTGCTAGCTTTGGTCCTGAAATTTTTATAGTAGCGTCATAGTATTATTACGTGCTCACTGTAATTTTTGTAGCCTTAGGGTAGATTAAGCATTAGGGTAGTTAAATGCTCTTTGTTTCAATATACATTAAATCACTAGTAGAAATAAAGATATATCTTTAATTTGCCAAGCTAAGGGTTTGTTAGTTGAATCCAACACTTTGCTTGATGAAGATGATATTTAGGTTAGTATCTTAGTCACTAGAGCTAGCTTAGTAGCTTAGTATGCGTATTCTTACTTTCAGCAGTTGTTGTTGCCTAAATGCTAAGTGTTGCATCATTATTGCATGCATGTAGAGAATGAGTTGGTGGAGATAGTGACCACTGACGATCGTCAGGTTCGAGGAGATCGTCGAGGAGCAAGAATAGGAGATCCTCATAAGGGAGGAAGTCCTAGAGCCACCGACGACTGACTCGGCTAACACCGCGCCTGTCCAGAGGCAAGCCCCGGTGCATAACCCTTACTTTTGATAATCACTGAGTATATATATGTGATGTGCATTTACGTTACAGGAATTTTATGAAAACCACATGCATAGGTATATCTGCCCTATAAGTCCTACTAGTACAAGTTCGAGTAGCTACTATGCTTAGGTCTTTCGGTAGCGTGAGTAACATGCCATTACTCATAATAGGTGATTATTATATTTACTCTCATGATAAAATGGTGAAAGGAAAATAAAGACCGGACAGGGATATGGTATGGGTATTGATGGGTGTCACGAGTTGGGTTCCGTGACCAACAGGGCTTAGCTTGGTTACACTTTTTCTCTGTCTATGTTGATTGAGGACCGTCCATTGCTGTGGATGGTAGTCGGGTTACAGACTTATTATCCTAAGCATATACTTGCTTATGGGAACGGGAAGGCTTATTACGCTCTTGTTATGGGTTCCGGCTCTTTCTGGACTGACTGATTGAAGACGGGAAAAGGTGGAGGTCTAAGCACCATACTGAGACCGGGTCTCAAGTGTGGGGGCTTGGAGTCCAAGTTTGGACGAGGATCTGGACCCCATGACAGGAGTGGAATGGGTTGGTCTTGTTTGTGCCTGGGGTATAAACGGGACGTGTGTTTCGGGGTACCCAGCTGGGATACATTGGTTTACGAATCACCATTTCCATGAGATGGTACGACTTGACTACGGTCCAGCACCGTAGTGAGAACCGGAAGATGAAAGATGGTAAAATGGTTATGATTGCTCAACCCTTGCTTGAAAGTAGAAAATGTGCTTACTTAGAATGGTTAGCTAATGAACTAATCATGACTGCTAATAAAACTTGATCTTAAGGACGGGCTTCTTGTAATGCTTTTCACAAATAAAAAGAAAACATCAAACCTGTATTGCCTATCATACTTCTTGGAGTCAGTAAACTATTCCCACTAGTCGGGTAAGTCTTGCGAGCACATTATGTACTCAAGGTTTATTTTTCCCCTGTTGTAGGTGCAGCTTGAGGAGTAGCTCTTGTGTGGAGGATTCTTCTGGTGGACATAGATAGATCCTTATCATTTCTGCTAGATGTTTATTTTAATTTCGCTGTCTAATTATCGCACTCTTAACTCTGGTATTGTAATAAATAATTTTCAAGAACTCTTGTTGTATGAAATTGACTAAGTATTGTAAACTCATACTTATTATCAGATTCTGGAGGTAAAACGTGGATTGATTCGAGTTCTCCCGTGGGGTGTGGTTGAAGGAACTGTCCAGTGTAGCTATCTTTCGAGGTGCTTAGTGTCTAGTGGAAGACGAGTGCCTTCGAAAGCGTGTTATTTTGGGTAGTTCTGCCACATGCGATTAGGGCTGGATATCGAGCCAGCTCGGCTTGGCTCGGTCCGGTCCAGCTCGAGCTAACTCGTTAGGCTAACGAGGCAGCTCGGCTCGGCTCGTTAATATTTCGAGCAAGAGGGGCAGCTCAGCTCGACTCGTTAACAAGCTTGAACTGGCTCGTTTAGCTCGCGAGCTACTAAAAAAATAGGACACACATATTTATAATGTTCATGCCACAATAATTTCAGAAGGTAACGTCCACCATTATGCAATCATACATTATTAATACATATCAGGTTCATCAAAAGTATCAACCATGCAACATAGCTGGTTCATCCATAATCCATGTAGTTCCAGCATACTTACTAGTTGCTTGCCATCACAGACTTAGGAAAGTCCACAAATTCAATGTCAGTATCATCTTCTCCCTGAAAAACAATGCATAAATCAATATTTAAGTACCACAACAATTATAAAATCAAAATTCATATGAAATAGCTGAAAATAAGCATTACATATCAATGGAATAGGTGTACACTTCTAGGTCAGCATCACCATCTTCTAGATTTATGGTCGTGGACTGATAGGCCTCAGCTCGTTTGAGCTCGTGAGCAGCTCGTGCGCTGGCTCGAGCTGGAACGTTAAAATAGCGAGCTAGATTTCTAGCTCAGCTCATGAAAAAATTAAAACGAGCTGAGCCGAACCGAGCCGAGCCGAGCCGGACACGAGTCGAGCGAGTTGGCGAGCCTTGAGTATTTTGTCCAGCCCTAGATGCAATGCAAGGGTAGAAAACTATTAATAGGGATGGAAAAGGATACAAAGTAATTGGTGACTAAAGTCTATTGCAACTGGGATAATAATAAAAACATCTATATGAGTACCGCATTAGAGCGATGATATGAAATTATTAGCTATGTGCCGTATTTTTTCTTAAAAAAACTAAAGCAAGTGTAGGAGCAAGGAGTCATTGACAAGTATAGCTAGTAGTTTCTTTAAAAATAGAAGCATTGCTGTGAAGTTTAGGATACCCTAACGAGCAAGGAATTTTAGCTAGCATTTCTGTAAAAATAGAAGCATTTCTTTAAAAATAAACTAAATTAATTCCTTAATTTAAATGGAAATTCACTAAAAATTGAATTCCCAACCATCACTTTGGTAGCCTCTAATTATCATTAGCAACAATAGCCATAAGAACTATTCAGTTTGAGAAACAACACATTTGCCATTGTGAAAAATGGTATAAAGCAACCCCATAAATCTATACCAAAAATTTCTCGCATGTGTCACTGTGGGATATAATTTGAAGTAACCTCTACATTTGCATCTAAATACAAGCCTCTTCCACCATGAAAGATAATTTAAAATAACCACTAAATTTACATCAATTACCCATGTTTGCCATGTTAAAATTTTAATTAAACCCCAACTTAATCTACACCTAAACTATTATATAAAAAGAGGAATACTCATTTTCATTCCTTAGCTATCGTCCGATGCTTTGTTTTTTCCATGAACTACTAAATTGAAAGGTTCGTTTCTTAAATTGTTCTTTTAGGTTCAATTTCATTCCTAAACTATCAAAGCGGTTGTTTCAGTCCCTAAAACCTTTACTTTTGGATTCAATTTCATTCATGAACTATTAAAATGGCCGTTTTAGGCATCATAATTTTCTTTTGGGCTCAACCTTGTCCCTCGCCCTACATTGGAACACCATGTCATTGCATTTGTCAGCTGGAACACCGCCACCATCATTTGAGATGGGTGGTCATCACTAGGTATAACTATAAGGAGGATATGGCACTAGTGGTTGCAAAAAGGCCACTGAAAGCATCTAGGTCCCAATTTGGTGATTGATTAGCACAAGTGGTGCGACGAACGTCACACTTGAGTTAGTTGCAACTGAATGACCATAAGTGTCTTGGCCCTGGAAGACTTGGATCGTTGATTGACGTATGGCTCAAAGGTCACACACTAGAGAAAATGTAAGCTTGATGCTCGAATACATTTGTTATAGTGTGTATCAGGGCTCAAAGGACATACTAGAGCAATTGAATAACCATAAGTGTCTAAGGCGTGCATCTTGAGAGAATTTGCTATGTACAATAGACTCTCATTCAAGATTGAGGCATAAGTGGCTCCATTGGATAAATTTTAGGTCAAGGATCTAAAAAAGTTGAATTGATCAAGATCGAACCTAAAACATGATTGGAAAATGCACCAGACTATGCTCTGATGATAGGGGTGATACTCGACAGATTGTCTAGTGGCACTGTGGCTATGGTACTAATGGTTTAGCCCCAATAATAACTGAGTTGTCATCGTCTGATCTGGTGTGCCTTTGTGGCACCCGATGAGTTATCCTGTGGATCCTAGACCTTTGCTAGGGCCAAGCGGACATACCACTGATGTGCACTGGGTGATTTGGTGAGACTTCATGACTCCTGTCGGATCATCCAGTGAAAGTCCAACTTGACCTAGTTACAAGTTGACCATTTAATAGAGTGTGCCATATCATCCATTGGAGACTTCATGAATCCCCGTCGTATCATCCAACATGTCAAGATTGACTTCATGACAAGTTGGCCAAGTCTCAATACTATGCCATATGTTTTGGTGTGGCACACCTGGCATATCATCTACTAGAGAATGTTTTGGTATATTTGATTCTAACCGTCAGTAAAGTAGACCAACATAACATCACCATAAGATTTGGTGATGGTGCTATCGGTAAAACAGACCAACACAACATCACCACATGATCTAGTGATGGTAGTGGAAGCCAGCGAATTGTTTGGTGGAGTCTACGCCTACCAACACATTACAATGGTTGCTGGCTTTATATAACTGCAATCTCTAGCTTGTTTTGGAGCTACTTTTCCACCTCACTATTGCTAACACTTAGACAAAAGATTGTGATGCTATTGGAGAGCCATCCAAGCCAAGAAGTGAGAATTGAGAGTATGCCTTGTAGCGCTAGCTATCGATATTCTTGGTTGGATTTTTTAGTTGGAGCTAAAGACTTGTTACTCTTGGTGATTGCCCTCACCAAGGTACAATGGTGGAGGACTTGGTGACCTTCCTTACTAGAGTTCTTATTAAGGTGGCTCCAATTGGTGTACATGGTTTGAAACTCACCATTTCTAGAGTGGAGAGCAGGATTTTCATGAGAGAAGCGAAGCTTAACCGAGTCGTAGTGACTATTTGGTGCTCTAACGTGGACTAGGGCTTGTGGCAACAACTTAGCACCATAGGGGAAAATTTGTTTCCCTCTTTGTTTCTTGCATTACTTCTTGCTTTTGTGTGTGCAAGTTCTATTGGCAACAACTAAGTTTACTTAGTACGTGTTTAGCGTAGGTTTTATTCTTTCACTGAAGGACCTATATGTTAGTGTGAACCTTGCTATGGACTAAGTTAGTTCTGATGGTTCAAAGGACTTTATAGTTTGCTTTTATAGAAGAAC
This sequence comes from Miscanthus floridulus, assembly GCF_019320115.1. Classification (NCBI taxonomy): domain Eukaryota; kingdom Viridiplantae; phylum Streptophyta; class Magnoliopsida; order Poales; family Poaceae; genus Miscanthus; species Miscanthus floridulus. The sequence goes on from NC_089588.1 coordinate 14,360,513, forward strand.
TTATGTCAAGGTGCTTGAGGTTTAGAATTTTCATAGGCTAAGGATGTTGTTTGAAACTTTTAGAGCCTAATTCACCCCTGTACTGGACCTTTCAGTTCTCCCAACCATCACTACATTGGGCGAGGTTCCTTTAGAGTTGAATCTTTATGACTTAGTCACTTACATGCTGGTCTGGACTTCGACTATAGAGGAGTCTTAATGCACTACAGCTATCCATGGGCCTCAATGCGTTGTTGCACAACAATATAGTGGGAGAGTACAAGTAGCTCCGATCAATCCTTCTTTGAGAGATTGACATTGTCACGACAACCATCCCTAGCATCGCCCCTGATGCATGTGGCAACATTGCGCTTTACAACGAGATTAAGCAGCACCGTGGTGTTAGCGTAGGATCTTGAGACGCTCAAGCAAAGCATTGAGGCACTTCAACTCAAAGGCCTCCACCACAACGCTAGCAGCCCACACTTGCATGCATACTTACGCTAACCATTGTTTTTATGCTCCCATTCCATCATGCGCCATGACAGCCATAGGTCGTGTGGCCTTCGGTGTAGTTGATGTCCGCTTGTGGACATGGACTTTGTGTGCCATATGCGGTCATCACTTATGTATTTCAAGGACAAAAATGAGCATAAAAACAAGTGACCTACAAGGATCCTTAAAACCACTTTGATAGTTTAGGATGAAAAATGAGCCTAGAAGTAAGGTTTAAGGATCACCACTTCAGTATTTCAGAGAGAAAATGAGCATCGGACAAAAAAAATGAAGGACAAAAATGTATATTCCACCATAGAAGACAATCTCAAAGTAATGTGGTACGCTATCAATGTGGTTCAAGGATCGCCACTTTAGTATTTCATAGACAAAAATGAAGCATAGTACAAAAATGAAGGACAAAAATGTGTATTCCACCATAGAATGACAATCTCAAAGTAATGTGGTGTATATGCTACCACACAGACACACATGAGCTATAAATTTTTATTCCCATGCTTAATCTATAATAAAAATATCAACAAAGCACGTAGTAACGATGTTTGCCTAAACAATTGTGGCAGAACCGCCTAATCTAATGCCTCCCAGGAGTGCTTGTCTTCCATTAGACACTAAGCACCCAAAGGAGAACACTAAATTACTCGGTTCCGTCGGGCACACCCCAGGGGAGAACCCGAAAATCCACATTTTTGCCATTAGGATCACAAATGAGAGAATAAAGCTTACACCATTCTGAACCATTTCTTACATCACTTTTAATACAACATCAGAGTATAATATTTATTAATATAACAGCGGAATGAAATCATACTATCAGAGTTATAAACAATTTAATTGAACAGCAGAATATAAACATGTGATCAGAATTACAGCATAACTAAATATCTAATCATGACATGATGAAGTATTGATAAATAAACTATGACAACAAATTATGGAACTTTCATTTATAAAAGCATTTGGTGAGAGTTATAATAACAACTACGATCGCAACGTAAAGAAAATCATTTCTGAGCCCACCAGAAGGAATCCACACACAAGAGTCAGCTCAAGCATCCACCTGTCACCTGCAACAGGGGGAATAAAACCCTGAGTACTCAATTGTACTCAGCAAGACTTACCCAACAGGAGGAAAGAAAAGACTCGAAGGACGTGCAAGGCTATCTGGCTTGTGGGTTTATTGCATTTGCAGGAAGCATTACTAAGCATACGTCCTTATATTCTATTTTTATTAATAGCCGCATTGGTTCATTAACTAACCCTTCTATGTTAGCACCTGTACTACTTTCAAGCAGGTGGTAAGCAATTAGAGTTCCTTTTTCTTCTCCTATCAACTTTCAGTTCTTACTATGGTGCTAGACATGAAACAAGATGTACCAGATTGCCCCGCGATTCACGAATCAATGCCCTAGCTAGGTACCCCAAAAACACATGCCCGGCTTGTACTCAAGGCACAAGCAGGACCAACCCATCACTCTCCTGTCCCGAGTGTCCAGGTCCCCATCCAAACTGGGACTCCAAGCCCCCGCCCTAAGTCCCGGACTCAGTGCGGTGCAAGGACCTCCTCCACCAAAATAAAACCCTAATAGTCGGCCCAAAAAGAGCCGGATCCGTGACAAAAGAGCAACAAGTCTTCCAAGCGCTCATACCCAAGTATGTGCTCGGGATAATAAGTCTGTGACTTGCCTCAACGGCTTATGCAACGATCGGTCCTTAACCGACCAGACAGGGAAAGCAGTGTAACCAAGTGTCGACAGAATATGCTTGGCAGTCCACCGAGGGGTATCCCACGATGGTAGATTTGTCGGTGGGGATGCGCGTAATCAGGAACTGGATGGTGACACAAGGCGCAGAGACAATGATTTAGACAGGTTCAGGCCGTCTGATCGACGTAATACCCTACGTCATGTGTCTTTGGTGTATTGTATTGAATACATGATGTCGAGTAGAGGACCCCTGCCTCTCCTTATATACTCTAGAGGGGCAGGGTTACAAGTAAAATATCCTATTTGGTACTATGCAATATCTTGCGGTGCACGCCGAGCATCGCCGTGCATGCCTTGATCTTATAGGCCGGGCCACCTCCGATGGTGCGGCCCATGTCTTGGGGGCCATACCTCCACAGTTAGTCCCCGAGCTTGACAGTAGGTGACGCAGTCACATGGTGCCAGGGTCATAAAGTAGAAGACCAGCCAAGCAAGCAGCCAGTCCCAGGGCGTAGCCTCGAGATGAGAACAAGCACATTCACCACAAGGTGAAGTGTGCCCACTTAGTCCCCGAGCCTGCTGGAAGATGAAGAATGAATCTTGTAGTAGGATCAAAGAAGTCTGAAAGCTTGCCGACGTCGTCTGACATGTGCGTATCAAGACCCCAGACGTGCTGCCCAAGATCAGCACCCTGATCCGAACAGCATGGAGCAGCTTGATAGCACACCAACAAGACGTAGCAAGATCCGAGCAGCAAGGGAGTCCCTGGCGTCGCTGGCGATGACCGAGCACCGAGAAGCGAGGAGTCCCCAGCGTCGCTGGCAATGACTGAGCACCGAGGAGTGAGGAGTCCCCGGCATAGGCGGCGATGTCCGAGCACCGAGGAATCCCCGACATCGCTGGCGATGACCGAGCACCGAGGAGCGAGGAGTCCTAACGTCGCTGGCGATGACCAAGCACCGAGGAGCGAGGAGTCCCTAGCGTCGCTGGCGATGACCGAGGAGTGAGGAGTCCCCGGCGTCGGCGGCGATGACCGAGCAACGAGGAGCGAGGAGCGAGGAGTTCCTGGCGTAGACGGCGATGACCGAGCACCGAGGAGCGAGGAGTCCCTGGTGTCGGCGGCGATGACCGAGCACCGAGGAGCGAGGAGTCCCTGGCGTCACTGGCGATGACCGAGCACCGAGGAGCGAGGAGTCCCTGGCGTCGCTGGTGATGTCTGAGCATCGAGGAGCGAGGAGTCCCGGCGTCGCTAGTGATGACTGAGCATCGAGGAGCGAGGAGTCCCCGGCGTAGGCAGTGATGTCCGAGCATCGAGCACCGAGGAGTCCCCGGCGTTGCTGGCGATGACCGAGCACCGAGGAGCGAGGAGTCCCCAGCGTCGCTGGCGATGTCCGAGCACTGAGGAGCGAGGAGTCCCTAGCGTCGCTGGCGATGATCGAGCACCGAGGAGCGAGGAGTCCCCGGCATCACTGGCGATGTCCGAACACCGAGGAGCAAGGAGTCCTCGGCGTAGGCGGCGATGACCGAGCGTCGAGGAGCGAGGAGTCCCCGACGTCGCTGGCGATGACGGCGTATGCGGCGATGTCTGAGCACCGACGTGGCTGACGATGTCCGTGCGGTGAAGTGTGCCCACTTAGTCCTCGAGCATGAAGTATCCATGCGTCGAGGAGTAACCGGCATAGCTAGCGATTAGTTCGATGAACTGGTCGGCGACGGAGTCTATGAACCAAGCGGTTGGACCAGTTGATCGGTGGAGAAGTCCGAGCACCAGGTGGACGATGATCCTGCAATACAAACATGTAGAACGGGTAGTACATGATGTAAAAATAAATGAACTCTAGAGAAAAATTAGCAATGGTGATGAAACGGCGTATGCATTTCGGTGATTAGTTGGCGTGAAAATATATTTATATTTAATATAAACCGCCCGACCAGTTATTATGTAGCTGAGTCTCCAGCCCTAGCTATCCCATAGTCCATAACGTCGAGCGCGAAGCCCGTGCACGTGTAGGAGGAACAGGCGTGACCAAGGAGCCGCTGCCGACCACCCATAACGCAGAGCGCGGAGCCCGTAGCACGTGTAGGGAGGAGCCAGAGACAGGGCCGTCTCTGGAGGTGTCCGAGCATCAACAGGACTGTTTGGGGGTTCAGAAAATCATTTGGAGAGCAAACATGGAGAAAACAGTTCGGAGAAATATTATGACGATATACGGAGATTGGAGAATATTTAGAAGAATATTAAAACATGACTTAGCTTTAGACAGAATGTCTGGTCAGCGGCGTATAGCGTTATCTGGTCGGTGACACAGGCAGCTCGCTTGTAGCTCGACGGCGACGAGGGATGTCGGTGAGGGCCACCGAGTAATGATGACGAGACAACGGCGAGGGCGTCGGCGAAGGCCACCGAGCGGTGACGATGAGTCGACTGCGAGAGACGTCGGCGAAAGATGTTGGCGAAGGCCGCCGAGCAGTGACGATGAGTCGACGGCGAGGGACGTCAGCGAAGGATGTCGGTGAGGGCTGTCGGTGAAGGCCGCCGTGGGCAGCGGTGGCGAGTCGTCGACGAGGGCAGCGGTGGTGAGTTGTTGGTGAAGACGACCTCGAAGGTGGCTCCGAGATCGGATCCGCCGTCACAGGGGCTGGTGTAGCAGCGATGAATCGTCGTCATGGACCGGCATGGATTTCTACGAGATTGACGACGAGAACGCGTTGTTGATTTGAGGTCCATCTGGCTCGCCATGGATCAAGCGCACACTCCTACCTGGCGCGCCAACTGTCGATAGAATATGCTCGGTAGTCCACCGAGTGGTATCCCACGATGGTAGATTTGTCGGTGGGGATGCGCGTAATCAGGAACCAGATGGTGACACAAGGCGCAGAGACAGTGATTTAGACAGGTTCAGGCCATCTGATCGACGTAATACCCTACATCCTGTGTCTTTGGTGTATTGTATTGAATACATGATGTCGAGTAGAGGACCTCTGCCTCTCCTTATATACTCTAGAGGGGCAGGGTTACAAGTAAAATATCCTATTTGGTACTATGCAATGTCTTGCGGTGCACGCCAAGCAGCGCCGTGCACGCCTTGATCTTGTGGGCCGGGCCACCTCCGATGGTGTGGCCCATGTCTTGGGGGCCATACCTCCACACCAAGCCATGCCCCGTGTCCACGGCGACACGACCTCTTACACCCACCAATACCCAAACCATATCCCTGCCCGATCACCAGTTTACCTTTCCACCATTTATATTTTCTAAGTGATAATAATACAGTAATATATTTTTTATCTCTCACGAGTGACAGGCAATCACTCGACTTCTACCGAAGTCCAGTAGCATAGCAATCTACACGATCCTGTCATACTAGTAAGACTCATAGGATATATATATATATATATATATATATATATATATATATATATATATATACAAGTGGGTTTCATTCAACTCCTTAAAACTTAATGCACAAATATAAGTTAAACTGCAGAAAGTAGGCGTTATGCACCGAGGCTTGCCTAGGTAAGATATATTAAAAAGTTAGTATCTACATCTTCAGATCATCCACCATCAGCTGGATAACAAGGCCATTGCATCATCTCCTGGAGAGAATACAATTACACCATCTTTGGATTCCCAATCAACCTTCAATTGATCCATTGATCCATCATCGTACCTATATGATATGCATTGATGCAAATGCATAGATGTAAATAATCAATAACAACCGAAATACTTAGAAACCCGCTCATGCCTCACAAGCTAACGAGATAGCTCTAACGTTGGTCTACGTATCCATGTTGTCGAATACGACGTTATTTCCCAATAAATGTTTTAGTTATACAAATCCAAGTTGTTTCTTTATTTCGTTCTATCAATTTAATCAATATTCGAAATAAGACATCATTATCTATTTAGCAAATAATTATTCTGGAGCTACAAAAATTATAGTGAGTACCTAATATTGCTAGGAGCCTACTATATAAATTTCAGATTCAACAATATTACCAATTTATCATGAAAATTCTTATAAGTTTACACTTTACAATATTAAGTGTCTTAAATTAATTATATAGCTCCCAAGAATATTATCCACTATATGAAAAAATTATACTAGCAGGTAGATCATGATTTTTGGAGCATAACAAAACAGGTTTCACCATTTTTGGATACCTACACAATTCTATATTGATTTTACAAGTTTACTTTTTAAGCTAAATTAGAAACTACTCTACAACTTGAAAAGCCCGGCGCCAACGAACTGGCCCAGGCAGACGGCGCGCGGTGGCCCAGAGCACGGTGCGCACACGCGGCCCAGCGTAGGGGCGAGCGGCACCAAGCCGGCCCAGCAACACGGGTGAGCCCCAGGCGCGCTCGACCGATGGCCCATGCGCAAGCAGCGGCGTGGACGGCCCATGCGCAGGGGGCACCCGTCCGGCCCAAACAGTGACGTGAGCGGCCCAACAGGCCCACGCCAGCAGCGCCAGTGGCCCAGGCGGCAAGTAGCGTGGCACATTTGTGACATGGCCCCTGATCTTTCCTCAATTTAATCCGCAGTACAAAAATACTATTCATGTGAGTCACTATCTTTGCAATAAGAACCCCGTATTCGTTTCTATTCCCTTTCTCACCTTCCTTTCCTTCCCAGGAGCAGAGCACGGACGGGGAAAATCACTGGCCGGTGGTGGGACAACGCATCCATGCATGTGGCCGCGCAACAGCGGCACCGCGGAAGGAGTGCGCGGCCGAGCAGTGGCAGCCACGGCGCAACAAGCTCCACGACACCGACGACAAGGCATGCTCGCACGCGCGGCAGAAGCGGATGGTGGCGGGGCTATGGCAGAGCAACGCGAGCAGGTCATGATTTGACCGGTCTCTGCGGCTCGACGCGCCGAGGAACCATAGGTCCAGCGTGGGACCAGGGCATGCGCGCTCATATAGGGAGCCGGGCCACGGCACAGCAGTGGGCGCACAGATGCTCATGCCCCTTGGCTCGTCCGCCATGGACGGCTACTGAAGCTCGTGGGGAGCTCGGCTCTAGTAGAGAGAGGGAGAGCCACGGGTTGGGGAAGACAGAGGGTGGTGTGGGGATTCGATTTCTGTGCTTCATGGCATGAGTGAGGGAGGAAAAAAAGGAAAGGGGCGTTGAGGGCCACGGGAGCCGCCATTGACAACCATTGGAGCTTTGGAGCGGCTCGACATAGGCAAGGAGAGGAAGAGGCACAGCTTGGAGAAGGTGGAGGAGGGTCTGGAGGTGCTCACCGCCAAACCAATCGAGCTACAATGGCTGGACGTGGGAGATCAACGGTGGTGGTCGTCATCGCGCAAGAATAGACGTGGCACACACCCGAGTAGAGGACGGAGGCGAGCGTGGAGCTACGGGGTAGGACGGCTCGGTGAGGTCAAGTAAAGAGGCCGAGAGCGCGATCGAGCGGGGAGGGAAGAAGTGTGGCTCTGCGTGCGCTCATGAATAGGAAAAGGAGGGCAGCGTTGCGGAATCACGCTCGAGCAGCAGCGTCGACCATGGCGGTAGGAGGAAAAAGGAGAGGGAGGGGGAGATAGGACTGACTCAGCCTAACTCATCATGTCACGACGTGAAACTGCGAGGCCGGCAGGACACACCGATTTTGCACGGACAACACCGAGGATGTAGAGACAAGTAAGGCAGGCAAGGACATGCGACGGAGACAAGAAAAAGCCAACAGAGATATTCATGACGCCGTAGAGTGAAACGACAGAACCAATAGTGAGGGAGGGAAGGCAACAAATCAGTATACGGTAGCAGCAGCTCGGCCAACCTTCATTATGGCGATCATCAAAGAAAGGACGCACTGGAGAGGGAGCAGTGGCACAACGACGGAACTCGATGATGCAGCGTGACGCTAATAAACTGGAGTTGATTGGTTTTGAACAAGGAGGAACGCACTACTGACGACAAGCGATAGAGCAAGATAGGGAGACGTCCCATCATCGCTGTGGACCCGTTCGCTCGCAAGTCAAAACTAAACCAAAGCTTTTCAACTGAGCGTGCTTTTCATGCTTAATCTAACAGAACATACTGTTCCCTAGCATCGTCGTTCGTCATTCCTAAATATTTCTACGCACTGCATAATTTAACTTGGGCGTTGATTCGAGTCCACAAAACTAGGTCACTGGATTCACTTATCACATCAAGTATCTTAAAAGAAATTCCGAGAAACTCGTTTCAAAAATTTGACTTAGGCCTAAATCACGGTGCTAAACGAGTTCGTAACACCAGGGGTGTTACAACCAACCCCCCTTAAAAAGAATCTCGTCCCGAGATTTGAACAAGAACTAGAAGGGGAAAACGCGATTACATTTCATAGATCAGGGATTACACGAAAGATTACATGACTTTGAATACTAAACCACATAGGGATCTAGGGATACATGGTTAAGAGCAACCTGGTACAACCGAGACCTACTCTAGAAGTCAAGATAGACGAGGACAATGGAGAAACAACAAGAAGATGATTATCCAAAACATGGCGTAGCACCAACAGATCCAGAAATAGTCGACTGAGAAGTAAAACATAGCGAACCCTAAGACCAAACTAACCAAGAGAACTTGAACTTCTTCGATGAACCGGATCCTTTCTTCTCCTCAGATCACACCATCACCTCAAACTAACGAACCTAACTTCACAACGTCAACTGGATTTCATAGCTCTGCTATGAATGCGAGAGGAATGGGGATGAAGAAGAAGAGTAAGGACCACGGGTATTTTATAGAGGTGAACGGAGGTGGAGCACAACACACTAGAAGTGGAGATAGCATGGATAGGGTACACAGACAGTTCATGATATGGAGATAAGGGCGGACATGGTGCGCTTCCTATGCGAGCAGCAGAGAGAGGATAACAAGAGGAGAGGAGAGGGATCCGCTCGACGAGGCTGGTGTGTGGGCGACCATGTTTCCAAGAGAAAAGAGAAAGGGGAAGGGGGGTTTGGTATGAGAGACGAGGCATGAGAGTCAAGAGCCGACCGGATGCTGGGGAAATGGAAAAGCACACAGTGCACAAGGACGGCGAGTGCGGCACGATGCTGCGGCCACACGAAAATGGGAGCTAAGAGCCCGATATAGACATCGTTCGTAGGGCACGCAACGGAATGACCCAGCATGCATAGCGTGGTCAACTAAACATAGGCTTGAGACATGACATCCACTCAGAATTTTACGACTACCCACAGCTAACCTTCCTTACTACTCTTATTTTTCTTTCCTTTACTCGACCACATCCATCTTTCATGTAGACTGAGACCACGTCCTCCAAAACCACCTCCTCTTACTTACCTTGAGAGAACACTATGCCATCAACCTGTTGTGGATTTCTCGTTTGAACACCTAAACATTTCCAAGGAAATTATTTGTATCAAAAGTGGTATGGCGGTGTAACTTGGTAAAGGTACTTGGTCAAGAACCTCGATACCAGCGCGTGTCGAGCAGCGTCACCATGTGGTAGCTGTATCACAGGGGGCCCTCGATTTCATCGTGGCACGATAAGCTATTAACCAGACAACTACTACCAACTTACATGCCATGAAGGCAGTGGGGTCATAGACCACAGAATAAGGGGAGTATTGCAAGGGAAAATTCAAACAACAAAGGTTCCCTTCACAACAAGGGACAAGGAATTCAAATCCAACAGCGGATTTATTTTAAAGAGATTCAAGTGTTCTGCTAGGACATCCACAATTAGTTGATACAGTGTCTAATGTTCTCCAATCATGGCTGGTTTGCTGACATCTGAATGTCAACCTCTCTTGTAACCTACTTAACATCGCCCTTGAAAACTTAAAGCACATCTAATAAAACTTAAGGTAGATGAACGCAATAAACACAGTGAACTAAATAAAATACATGTTCCAACAGTCTTATATGGGTACATCATACAAGCATTCAGGCTCCCATTCACGATACAACATTCACCTACGGTCAAACAATCTCAACAACTACGGACGACAACAACGGCAAGAGTACAATATGGAGGACAGCGACGAAAAGCACTACTACTACGGGTACAACATTACAAAGCAACTAATCTACATCCTCTCGTGGCAAAGGCTAAGTGAGATGAACCAAGGGCTCTTCTTCTGACACTTCCGAGGGTGGAGGTGCTGGCGGTGCTGCAACACTAGTTCTTCTTCTTCCAGGCGGGTGGATAGGGATCCCTTCTAAGATCGGGGCATCCTGCCTTTCAGCAGCCAGCGTCCTCCGCTTGGCCCTGGTGACAAGATAGGTCACACGTAGCTGATGAACATGTCGGTCTTCAGCCTCCTTCAGAGCTTCCGACATGGCAGTCTCTTGGCTCTCAGCAGCTGCAGCACTGGCATGCGCTTTGATGAGCTGCACCTGGAGCATCCAAGTGAAGATCTCGGCTTCCTCGGCGCACTGAAGGCACGCCCCCAGCTCCAAGGCTTGCCGGTCATACTGCTCATCCAGAGCGAGTAGGTATGTGGTCAAGTGCACCACAGTTGGACTGTCCTCTTGTGCATCCTGCCCTTGCAAGGCCTCCATGCGAGCCTTCCATGCCCGTCGATTCTTATCCAAAGGTGGAAAGAACCGCATGGGGGTATGGGCAATGGGCTCCTCATAGATCTGGTAGAGGTACCATAAGGCTTTGTGGGCCACAACTTGGTAGGTGTCGGTGAAGCTAAACCCGGTTACGATCACACTCTAGGCTTTAGTGAGGTTGGGGAACTCTTCACTCTTCCCGATGTAGACGGTAACCTCACACCGCTCGGTGCCATGCTCCTCATACTCACGGCCCTCATACTCAGGATAATCTTTGACTCCGAGCTTTTGTAGGGTGGCATGCAGGATTTTAGGAAAACTCTCAATGTTTAGGCAGTAGGTACTAACCCAGGCTCCTGCCATTCTTGGTGGTGGTGGTGAGGAAGGCTGAGCGAAAAGGTGGCTCAAAGGAAAAGCTAAGCGAGCTAAACTGCGCCGAGTGGTGGTGCCAATGACTAAGTCAGGCTCTACTTATAAATGCGGAGCGTTCAGTGGTCCTGGCGTGGTCCACCAGGGTTCCCGCGCGAGATCACTATGACGAATCGACCAAATTCCGCGTGTTTAAGGCAAGCGACGTCTGAGGCCATTACTGACTGGTGCAACTATAGGGCAAGGGTTCAACAAGAGCGCAGAAAAGGGGTATGGGGAGACGTGGGTCACGACAAGCGTGAACCACGACAAACACAGAGCACGAAGCCACAGTGCAGGCCTAACCCTAGAACAGAAATGAGGCCGTCGTGCACAATACGACACGCGTGACACCTATGTATGGCGTATCTGTAAGCAATACGGACGCTACAATGCACAAACATGATATGCATGAATGCATGTCCTATACGTCCTTCCACCGTTGCCAGCATATAGGGCAACCGTTCTAAGATTTTTGACACATCGTTCTCTCCTTGCAACTAGTCGATACTATCAAACTATACTCGGGTCAGTGTACCTACAGAAAAATTGATTAAACCTACCTAAGTCAGCAAAGTGCCATCTATCCTGGATACATAACCATAGTAATAGGGCTACTTATATACTTCGCATACACACGTCCTAACTTTTTGCAAAAATGGGTTGTCAAATTTTTGTTTAGAAAATATTTTTGAAGCCTTATTTTCTCATTTGCACTCTGATACCACCTGTGGCAGAATCGCCTAATCTAATACCTCCCAGGAGTGCTTATCTTCTATTAGACACTAAGCACTCAAAGGAGAATACTAAATTACTCGGTTTCATCGGGCACACCCCAGGGGAGAACCCAAAAATCCACATTTTTGCTATCAGGATCACAAATGAGAAAACAAAGCTTACATCATTCTGAACCATTTCTTACATCACTTTTAATACAACTTCAGAGTATAATATTTATTAATATAACAGTGGAATAAAATCATACTATCAGAGTTATAAACAATTTAATTGAACAGCGGAATATAAACATGTGATCAGAATTACAGCGGAAATGAATATCTAATCATGACATAATGAAGTATTGATAAATAAACTACGACAACAGATTATGGAACTTTCATTTATAAAAGCATTTGGTGAGAGTTATAATAACAACTACGATCGTAGCGTAAAGGAAATCATTTCTGAGCCCACCAGAAGGAATCCACACACAAGAGTCAGCTCAAGCATCCATCTGTCACCTACAACAGGGGGAATAAAACCCTGAGTACTCAATTGTACTAAGCAAGACTTACCCAATAGGAGGAAAGAAAAGACTCCAAGGATATGCAAGGCTATCTAACTTGTGGGTTTATTGCATTTGCAGGAAGCATTACTAAGCGTGCGTCCTTATATTCAATTTTTATTAATAGCCTCATTGGTTCATTAACTAACCCTTCTATGTAAGCACCTGTACTACTTTCAAGCAGGTGGTAAGCAATCAGAGTTCCATTTTCTTCTCCTTTCAACTTTCTGTTCTTACTACGGTGCTAGACATGAAACAAGCCGTACCGGATTGCCCGGCGATTCGCAAATCAATGCCCCCAGCTGGGTACCCCAAAAACACACGCCTCGCTTTTACTCAAGGCACAAGCAGGGCCAACCCATCACTCTCCTGTCCCGGGTGTCTAGATCCCTGTCCAAACTGGGACTCCAAGCCCTCGTCCCTGACTCCTGGACTCAGTGCGGTGCAAGGACCTCCTCCACCAAAATAAAACCCTAACAGTTGGTCCAGAAAGAGCTGGATCTGCGACAAGAGAGCAACAAGTCTTGCAAGCGCCCATACCCAAGTATGTGCTCGGGATAATAAGTCTATGACTTGCCTCGATGGCTTATGCAACGATCGGTCCTTAACCGACCAGACAGGGAAAGCAGTGTAACCAAGCCATGCCCCGCGTCCATGGCGACACAACCTCTTACACCCACCAATACCCAAACCATATCCCTACCCGGTCACCAGTTTACCTTTCCACCATTTATATTTTCCAAGTGATAACAATACTGTAATATATTTCCTATCTCTCGCGAGTGATAGGCAATCACTCGACTTCTACCGAAGTCCGGTAGCATAGCAATCTACACGATCCTATCATACTAGTAAGACTCATAGGATATATATATATATATATATATGCAAGTGGGTTTCATTTAACTCCTTAAAACTTAATGCACAAATATAAGTTAAACTGCAGAAAGTAGGGGTTATGCACGGGGGCTTGCCTGGGTAAGATATATTAAAAAGTTAGTATCTGCATCTTCAGATCATCCACCATCAGCTGGATAACAAGCCCATTGCATCATCTCCTAGAGAGAATACCATTACACCATCTTTGGATTCCCAATCATCCTTTAATTGATCTGTTGATCCATCATCGTATATATATGATATGCATTGATGCAAATGCATAGATGTAAATAATCAACGACAACCGAAATACTTAGAAACCCGATCATGCCTCACAAGCTAACGAGATAGCTCTAACGCTGGTCTACGTATCCATGTTGTCGAATAAGACATTATTTCCCGACAAATGTTTTAGTTATATAAACCCAAGTTGTTTCTTTATTCCGTTCTATCAATTTAATCATTATTCAAAATAAGACATCATTATCAATTTAGCAACTAATTATTCTGGAGCTACAAAAATTATAGTGAGTACCTAATATTGCTAGGAGCCTACGGTATAAATTTTAGATTCAACAATATTACCAATTTATCATAGAAATTCTTACAAGTTTATACTTTACAATATTAAGTGCCTTAAATTAATTATATAGCTCCCAAGAATATTATCCACTATATGAACAAATTATACTAGCAGGTAGATCATGATTTTTTGGAGCCTAACAAAACTGGTTTCACTATTTTTGGATACCTACACAATTCTATATTAATTTTATAAGTTTACTTTATAAGCTAAATTAGAAACTGCTCTACAACTTGAAAAGGCCGGCGCCAATGAACTGGCCCAGGCAGACGACGCGTGGTAGCCTAGAGCACGGTGCACACACGTGGCCCAGCGCAGGGGCGAGCGGCACCAAGCCAGCCCAGCAACGCCCCTGCGCTGGGCCACGTGTGCGCGGACGGCCCATGCGTAGGCAGCGGCGCGGACGGCCCATGCGCAGGGGGCACCTGTCCGGCCCAAACGGGGACGTGAGCGTCCCAACAGGCCCACGCCAGCAGCGCTAGTGGCACAGGCGGCAAGTAGCGCGGCACATTTGCGACACGGCCCCTGATCTATCCTCAATTTAAGCCGCGGTATGAAAATACTATTCATGCGAGTCACTGTCTTTGCAATAAGAACCCCGTATTCGTTTCTATTCCCTTTCTCACCTTCCTTCCCTTTCCAGGAGCAGAGCACGGACGAGGAAAATCACCGGCCGGTGGCGGGACAGCGCATCCATGCATGTGGTCGCGCAACGGCGGCTCACGTGCGCGGGGAAGGAGTGCGCGATCGATCGGTGGTAGCCACGGCGCAGCAAGCTCCACGGCACCGACAACGGCGGGGCCACGGTGGAGTAACGCGAGCAGGTTGTGATTTGATCGGGCGCTGCAGCTCGGCGCGTCGAGGAACCGCAGGTCCAGCGCGAGACCGGGGCACGGGCACTCATGCGGGGAGCCGGGCCACGGCGCAGTAGCGGGCGCACGGGTGCTCATGCCCCTTGGCTCGTCCGCCATGGATGGCTACTGAAGCTCATGGGGAGCTCAGCTCTAGTAGAGAGAGGGAGAGCCGTGGGTTGGGGAAGACAGAGGGCGGTGTGGGGATTCGATTTCTGCGCTTCATGGCATGAGTGAGGGAGGAAAAAAAGAAAGGGGCGTTGAGGGCCATGGGAGCCGCCATTGACGACCACTGGAGCTTGGGAGCGGCTCGACACAGGCAAGGAGAGGAAGAGGCGTGGCTTGGAGAAGGTGGAGGAGGGTCTGGAGGTGCTCACCGCCAAACCAATCGAGTTGCAACGGCTGGACGCGGGAGATCAACGGTGGTGGTCGTCACCGCGCAAGAACAGAGGTGGCGCACACCCGAGTAGAGGATGGAGGCGAGCGTGGAGCTATGGGGTAGGACGGCTCGGTGAGGTCAAGCAGAGAGGCCGAGAGCGTGAGCGAGCGGGGAGGGAAGAAGTGTGGCTCTGCGCGCGCTCACGAAGAGGAAAAGGAGGGCAGCGTTGCGGAATCACGCTGGAGCAGCAGCGTCGACCATGGAGGTAGGAGGAAAAAGGAGAGGGAGGGGAGATAGGACTGACTCAGCCTAACTCATCATGTCACGACGTGAAACAGCGAGGCCGGGCACGGACAACACCGAGGCCGCAGAGACAAGTAAGGCAGGCAAGGACATGCAACGAAGACAAGAAAAGGCCGACAGAGATATTCATGATGCCGCAGAGTGAAACGACGGAACCAGCAGTGAGGGAGGGAAGGCAACAAATCAGTATACGACAGCAGCAGCCCGGCCAACCTTCATTATGGTGATCATCAGAGAAAGGACGCGATGGAGAGGGAGCAGTGGCACGACAACGGAACTCGACGATGCGGCGCGACGCTAATAAACCAGAGTTGGTTGGTTTCGAACAAGGGGGAACGCACTACTGACGACAAGCGACGAAGCAAGACAGGGAGACGTCCTGTCATCGCTGTGGAGCCGTTCGCTCGCAAGTCAAAACTAAACCAAAGCTTTTCAACTGAGCGTGCTTTTCATGCTTAATCTAACGAAACTTACTATTCGCTGGCATCGTCGTTCGTTATTCCTAAATATTTCTACGCACTACGTAATTTAACTTGGGCGTTGATTCGAGTCCACAAAACTGGGTCACCAGATTCAATTATCACATCAAGTATATTAAAAGAAATTTCGAGAAACTCGTTTCAAAAATTTAACTTAGACCTAAATCGCGGTGCTAAACGAGTTCGTAACACCAGAGGTGTTACAACAATTGTTTATACTATTTAAAAGCTAGATTGTGGTATGCCATTTCCATTTAATCGTCAGCTTATTCTGTTTGAAGGGTCATGTTAGAAGGTGGCGACTGACTCTTTAGTGTTTAAAGTTTAGAAAAATATAGCCTACCAATCACACTAACAATGGATAAAAATTAAATAAAACTAGAAACATTACCCATCAGTCTCTTGAGCTTTTGGAGTGAAAAGGAAGAGCTTAAAGACGGTGGGGATGTTAAGAGGAGGTGAGCTGCGTTCCTAGAAGGCTAGGAATCAGAAGGTGAGTCATCGACAATGCCACAATGGTTTTAAGGTTTAACCACACTTAGGAATGGTTTGTCCAAACTGAGTTTTGCATATTCAGCCGCCACGGCTCTAGTGTGTAAAATTTTACAGACACACTCCTCGTGCTTGTAAAATTGCCTTGATATGGTGATCGGAGTAATTCTTTAGATTATCCATATTTAAAATAGCAATTTAAAAGAATAAGTTTTTTTTTAAATAGTAATTTATAAAATTGCATACTCAAACATGATTCGTGGAGCTAAAAAAGACAGAGGATAGCATCTGCACGGAGCCCAAGGGCAACCAAAATTCTACTGCGGCTGCCGCTGCCGCTGCCGCACCTCCATAAATTAGCCTCTCCTAACCTCTTGTGCTTACGCCCTTGTTCGCCTCCCAGCGGCGTCTTCCTCTTTACTCCCGGTCTCCCTCCCTCGTCGCCGTCCATCCGCTCAGCTCAGCCTACTCACTCCACTGACTGACTGGGTGTGCGTCGCTGTGGTGCATCAGCCATCAGCAGCCCGCGCCGCGCGGCGCCAAAACACACAAACTGCTCCCCCCCGCGCTGGCGCTGGGTCGCCCGATCGCCATGCGCGCGGCGGCTTCCTCTTGGCGTTTCTAGATGGGCTCCTCCTCGCTCCTCCTCTTCCCCTCGTCCTCCTCCGCCGCATCCTCCGCCCCCCACTCCTTTCCCCACTCTCATGCCACCGCCACCGCCTCCACCTCCTCCTCCCACTCCTTATTGCCGCCGCTGCCTTCCCCCCACCTCCCTCCGCATCCTCCGTCCTCTTCCTCCCAAGACCACTTCCTCCTCCACTACCTCCACCAGCTAGACCGCCAAGAAGCCGCCGCCGTCATGGTCCGCAAGCGCCCCGCGGCCGACATGGACCTCCCGCCGCCGCGCCGCCACGTCACGGGCGACCTCTCCGACGTCACGGCCGCCGCCGGTGGTAGTGGTGCCCCCTCCGCCAGCGCGCAGCTCCCCGCGCTGCCCACTCAGCTCCACCAGCTGCCCCCCGCGTTCCAGCACCACGCGGCGGAGGTGGACGTGCCCGCGCCCCCGCCCCCAAACCCGGCGGCCCATGCTCATCAGGCCCAGGCGGGCGGCGAGGCGGCGGCCGCGTCCACCACCGCGTGGGTGGACGGCATCATCCGCGACATCATCGGGAGCAGCGGCGGCGCCGCGGTCTCCATCACGCAGCTTATCCACAACGTCCGCGAGATCATTCACCCATGCAACCCCGGCCTCGCGTCCCTCCTGGAGCTCCGCCTCCGCTCCCTCCTCGCCGCCGACCCCGCCCCACTGCCGCCGCCTCCTCCTCAGCCTTCGCAGCAGCATGCTCTCCTGCACGGCGCTCCGGCCACCGCCGCGGGGCTGACGCTCCCTCCCCCTCCACCGCTTCAAGACAAGCGCCGCCACGAGCCTCCGCAGCAACAGCAGGAGGAGCCGCATCCGGCGTCGCAGTCTCCCAAGGCCCCGACGGCGGAGGAGACCGCTGCGGCAGCCGCCGCGGCCGCGGCCGCAGCTGCCGCGGCCGCGAAGGAGCGGAAGGAGGAACAGCGGCGGAAGCAGCGCGACGAGGAGGGGCTCCACCTGCTGACGCTGCTGCTGCAGTGCGCGGAGGCCGTGAACGCGGACAACCTCGACGACGCGCACCAGACGCTGCTGGAGATCGCGGAGCTAGCCACGCCGTTCGGCACCTCCACGCAGCGCGTCGCCGCCTACTTCGCGGAGGCCATGTCGGCGCGCCTCGTCAGCTCGTGCCTGGGCCTGTACGCGCCGCTTCCGCCGGGGACCCCCGCCGCGGCGCGGCTCCACGGCCGCGTCGCCGCCGCGTTCCAGGTGTTCAACGGCATCAGCCCCTTCGTCAAGTTCTCGCACTTCACCGCCAACCAGGCCATCCAGGAGGCGTTCGAGCGGGAGGAGCGCGTGCACATCATCGACCTCGACATCATGCAGGGGCTGCAGTGGCCGGGACTCTTCCACATCCTCGCCTCCCGCCCCGGCGGCCCGCCCAGGGTGAGGCTCACCGGCCTCGGCGCGTCCATGGAGGCGCTCGAGGCCACGGGGAAGCGCCTCTCTGACTTCGCCGACACGCTCGGCCTGCCCTTCGAGTTCTGCGCCGTCGCCGAGAAGGCCGGCAATGTGGACCCGGAGAAGCTCGGCGTCACGCGGCGGGAGGCCGTCGCCGTCCACTGGCTGCACCACTCGCTCTACGACGTCACCGGCTCCGACTCCAACACGCTCTGGCTCATCCAAAGGTACTCCATTTTCGATCCTGCCTTGCTTCCATGTCAAATCTTGATGCAATCATGACCTCTTTTCAGCTAACACTTAGTTTAACCAATGTGGCATTGGATAATGTGTGAGCCGCACGTCAAGCATCCACTCGTGGTAGTACATCCAGTACAACGATTCTAAAATATTCTTCAGAGGTTTATACTAGTAAAAAAATCGCGTTTTGGAGCTCAAAAAGCTTGTCATTATGACCAAGCAACTTTCTAGGCTTAAAAAGGTTGAATCTTGACAATGCTTTTGAGATGATACCGTACTGGAGTAGTCTGTAGTAGTGTATCCTCCATGGTCTTTGGTGATCCCAGAACCACAAAAGATAGATTTCGCTTGCATTTGGTTAGTGGAGATCACTAGGAGAGGAGGGAGCTGAAAGTTCTTATCATCATGACCAACTTTCCATGCCAAAAGGTTTCTAGTTCAAGTGCTGCCAGGACGATGATTACTAACTGAATGGAATAACTGTCATCTTCTATCACTAATCACCATTTCTTAATACAGAACCACTAGATCACCATCATCAGTAAGCTAAACTCAAAAAGGCTTATCAAAAGTGTTATCTTTCTCCTCCAACAATGACTGTCATGCCAGTAGTACATATCTGTCCATTGTACTTTTTGGTGAACCATCTCATCTCAAGCATGAGATAAACATGTACGTAAACTGCAATGTCCTTGATTTGATGCATCATTAAAACCGCTAATCGATGCCACGGATCCAGTCCTGTGACTGTCCGTCCTAGCGTCGAGCGTCGTCCTGGCAATGCCATCAGACAGATTCAGAATCGATTGGTTGTCACAAAACGCACATCCTGACTGACGACTCTTTGGTGAACCATCTCATCTCAAGCATGAGATAAACATGTACGTAAACTGCAATGTCCTTGATTTGATGCATCATTAAAACCGCCAATCGATGCCACGGATCCAGTCCTGTGACTGTCCGTCCTAGCGTCGAGCGTCGTCCTGGCAATGCCATCAGACAGATTCAGAATCGATTGGTTGTCACAAAACGCACATCCTGACTGACGACTCCTGTCCCCCCCCGGCCCGTTGGATTGGACCACGGGGATTCAATTGTTCATTGATTCCATCCATCCATGGACCTGCAGGCTGGCCCCCAAGGTTGTGACAATGGTGGAGCAGGACCTGAGCCACTCGGGCTCCTTCCTGGCGCGCTTCGTGGAGGCCGTCCACTACTACTCGGCGCTGTTCGACTCGCTGGACGCGAGCTACGGTGAGGACAGCCCCGAGCGGCACGTCGTGGAGCAGCAGCTGCTGTCGCGGGAGATCCGCAACGTGCTGGCCGTCGGCGGGCCGGCCCGCACCGGCGACGTCAAGTTCGGCAGCTGGCGCGAGAAGCTCGCGCAGTCCGGGTTCCGCGCCTCCTCGCTCGCCGGCAGCGCCGCGGCCCAGGCGTCCCTGCTGCTGGGAATGTTCCCCTCCGACGGGTACACGCTGGTGGAGGAGAACGGCGCGCTCAAGCTGGGCTGGAAGGACCTCTGCCTTCTCACCGCGTCGGCATGGCGCCCCATCCAGATGCCGCCGTGCCGTTGATGAGAGTTGTTTGTTACTACTACTACAGAGCTTAAATCATTCCCAGCAGTTCTGCCAGTTCTTTTGCATCTGTAGCTAGCTGCTCGATTTGGTTGGTCATCAGTTCTGAGATAAGAAAGCGAAAACATTTCTTCTGATCACTAATTGCTGGAGTAGATCCATTCATAGTGATAGTTACTGATGTAAGCTTAATTAGTTTAAATGGTGCATCTTGTTCAGCTGTCCATCGTTTCGTTTCAGCAATGTATCACCAGTTAGTCCTTGTTTTTAATGTTGCTGTTTTATTTAATCGCTGTTCATTTATGCGTAGTTTCTCAGGGAAGTAACCACCAAGTATTTGTGGCTAGATCAATGGGATCCTAATTCCATGTTTATACATTTTTTTGCCAAAAAGAAAAAAAGATCCATGTGACCATGTCTAAAACTGAAACTATAGTACTAGTCCATGTTCAACTGTTCCCACTGCCTTTCCATAAAAAAAGTGTTCCCGCTGATTATACCCTTGTGGAGTTGTACTTTACTGCTGATTTCAGTGTCTTGATACTGCTAGTACTGATCTTTGGTGGAGTTCCACCCTTTCGATATGCGCTGTCTCCTTCTAACATCGTTTTCAGCTTTTCTCCCCCCCTCCATCTCCATGACTCTATGAGCCGAGGTCATTAGCTTGTCAATTCTTGCGTCTTGACATTCTGACCACTGGTTCTTTACCCAGTGTCAGTCATGCACATTCCCTAATAAAGTGATGAGTGTATGGGGACGTATTTTGTTAGTTCACCGTCCCCATCAAGCGATCTCACTTGACTACTTTGTTTAATTAGCACATTCAGATTAGTGCCCTGTTCGTTTGGCTGATAAGCCACGGTTGAAAGTACTGTTGGTTGATTTGTTGTAAGAGAAAAATACTGTTCGTTGACTGAAAAAGTACGGCTTATAAGCCAAACGAGCCGGGCGTAGAACCGCCTCTCCGTGCATTATTTAGTATGCAAACTACTAGTCGACTGCGGTTTGTTTGTTTAGTTTACAATTACAAGTGTTGTTGAGATCAGAAGTGGGGCAGAAGGAATTGTTGCTAGTGTCTTTTTTTTTTAAGTGGCACTGGCCCTACCTTAGCTTAGCTATTGCTTTGCTTCCTAGTCACATTTCCAAACTGGGTTATCAGCCAATGTTGTAGGAGACCATCACATTCATGGATGGCTTGGCTTGAACAAAAAGCCTTTTGCTTGCCCCCACGGCCAGCCAGCCACTGGGGGGTGGGGCCATGCCATTTGGAGGACTGTCCCTCATTATGGAGAGTGAGGGAAGCAAATAAAAGGCACTCATCTCATGATCTCATAGAGAAGAGAGAAGAGATGGGGAGTTGTGTCTGTGGTGTGCTGGTGTGCCTCTCTTGAGTCTTGACATTGCCATGATGGGGATTGGAGAATGGGTCTTCTCTCCTGCTGCTGCTGCAAGTCTGCAAAGCTTTTGTGCCCTGTGCCGTGCCCTGTTGCTTGTCTCTTCTTCTCTTTGGGGACTTGGCCTTGTTTAGATTAAAGAAAATTTCAACCCGATGAATAGTAGCACTTTCGTCTTATTTGGTAAATATTGTCCAATCGTGGACCAACTAAGCTCAAAAGATTCATCTCGTGATTTCCAACTAAATTGTGTAATTAGTTATTTTTTTTACTTACATTTAATGCTCCATACAGGCGTCCAAAAATTGATGTGATGGAGAGAGAGTGAAAAAACTTGGAACTTTGAAGGGAACTAAACAAGGCCTTGGGGTAGCTTGTAGTGGCCTATTGGCAGGTCAGCAGGTCTCAGATCAGCTCAGCTCAGCCTTGGACTGGTTTTGGCCTTTGGGGGAGTGATGATGATAGTGCGGCGTGGTTGTTGGACGTGCCAAACCCCATTCGGGGAAGGGGAGGCCGGGCCGGCCGGGAAGAGTAGAGCAGCCTCACCCTCACCACAGCGCGCAGTGCACAGTGGTTTGGTTTGATCTCATGTCTGTCATGTTCGTCTCCTCATCCGATGGGGACGGTGGTGTTGCATGACTGCATCCTCAGCCATGTGCTGCTTCCGGCAAACAGACGGGAAGATCTGCATTGGCATTGACAAACACTAGCCAGTCAACTTTAATAATGTATATACTCCTATGTAGAATAAGTGTTAAAAATTCAAGGATAGATTTAGGATTTATTCTATCAAAGAATTATATGTGTGTGGTGGCATCTTTTTTTTTTTGAAAAAAAGAAAGCTTAAAATATAATATCAAGGGTAACGCACATTTCCCAACCTCCAACTTACACGTCATTCTATTTTTCAACCTAAACTTAAACCTTGTAACGGATACCCTTGAACTATCGAAACCAGACAAATTCGCCCGCTTGTAAGTCCTTGTTTAGATGTAGTCGGATTCGTATCAATCCACATATATTGGGGTGGATTGGAGTGGAGCTTAAACTAAATTACACCCCAATACACTTCAACACATGTGGATTGAGGTGAATCTGACAACATCCAAACAAGGCATAACTTGGATTCATAGGTCGTTTGATCTCTAAAAAATAATAATTAATTTATTCTAAATAAGGAAAAAATATGA
The DNA here is from genome assembly GCF_019320115.1 of Miscanthus floridulus. Classification (NCBI taxonomy): domain Eukaryota; kingdom Viridiplantae; phylum Streptophyta; class Magnoliopsida; order Poales; family Poaceae; genus Miscanthus; species Miscanthus floridulus. Next base: position 14,383,343 of record NC_089588.1, read on the forward strand.
TACTAGTTCGGGCTTCTTTTAAAAAGGTTATCTATTTGTTGATTCAGAGTTATTTTGATCTTATTTGTTTTAAATAAATAATAAGCACGACAATAAAGTAATAAAGCAATAGAATCAGAAATAAACATGTTCCAAATAATATATAGAGATCTTATTTAAATTTCAATAAAAGCACGGTGGGGGCACCCCCTCCTGTTTCCCTAAAAAATATATAGAGATCTTAAATAAGAGGATAACATTTTTAGAATAAAATTAGAAACCAGATTTTTTTAGAAAACGGAAAGCCACCTATGAAACCAACCAGAGGACCAAATTCGTCCGGTTTTTACAATTGGAGGGTGTCCATTACCCGATTTTGTAGTTCAGATTTCAAAACCGAACTAACTTGCAATTTGTAGGTTGAAAAATGTACCTTACCATAATATCAATATAAATAACAAAATGCATAAGTTTTTCTTTTCTAAAGTAACAACTTACATTAAATTATTATGATGGATATTAATTTTTTGATTTTAAATGGATTGCTTCTCAGTATTGTGGTTCGGCATCGGATCAGGGGTTCATAGAGCTGGGCTGAATCATTGGTCTAAAAAAGTATCGTGGTTCGTAATCTTTTTCTCACTTCTGCACCGTGCTACCATTCTCAGTTCTCACTTCTGCACCGTGCTATCATTGGTCTAAAAAAATATAACTCTCGCAGGATGCTCTAAGAAAAAAGATAAATGATAGAAATTTTTACGTTAATCAGAAACATTAAACCATCAAATCTAAAAATTAGCCATTCATAACCATTGGATCTCACTTTGTTTTCTAAGAAATTACCCACCACTACCATTATTTATAAATAAAAAGCGTAAAAAAGTATTGTTCCCGAGAAAAAAATTCAGCCACACGTAGAAAATCCTGAACGACATGGTATGGTCGGTTATAACAAAAAGACAAGATACGTTAAAAAAAAGCCACGTTCAAGATACATTAAAGAAAACCCATATGTGCATGGGCCCACAAGCTACATTCACTAGGTTAATTATTATTTTTTTGAGAAAGTCACTAGATTAATTAATTTACGGTGGTACCCATCACGCCCATCAATCTATTAACCCAAAAATTAGATGGAAGTTTAATCTATGAACACCAAGAAACAATGCAGTTATATATATATAATAAATGAAGATGATACAATTTTTGACACACATGAAGAAGAGTTATCCATCTGCTCGGCACTCATCTTTCTTTTTTCATCGAACCTCCACATTTATTATCATCAGTCACGACAAAACAATAAGTAAATTTAGAAATTCTTGCAATAAATAGAAATATTTGGCCATTAATTTGGTAGACTCTTATTGCCATCACCAATAATAGTCATTGGATTTATTCTATTCTTTCAAAATTTACCCACCTCTACCATTATGATAAATACATCAAGTTATCTCTAATTTTGCATCTAAATTAACAACTTATGTAAAAGATAATTTACAAACTACTAAATTATATAAATTACCCACCTCTACCGTTATAAAATAGAATTTAAACTAACCCCCTAAATTTGCATATAAATTACTCACATAAACCATCATGAAAAATATTTTCAATAACCCACATCTTTGTATGTAAATGACCCAATTACACCATTATGAAAGACAATTTACAATAATCCTGAATATCTTTTATAAATTACCCACCTCCACCATTATGAAAGATAATGCAAAGTAAACCCTAAGTTTGCATTCAAATTACCCATATCTGCCATTATGAAAGATAATATGAAGCAACACATTTTAATATGTATCTAAGTTATCCACCTCAACCCTTTAGAAAATAAACAAAGGCATCTCTTAAATATAATCCCTCAATCCCTACAAAGGTGCAATTCTCACTTTTCAAGGAGTCAAGGAGTGTTAACTTTGACCAGATCTACATAAAAAGTATGAAAATTTATTATATTAAATGAGTGTCATTAAATTGATCACGAAATATATTTTCATAGTATACTAATCTGAAGTCATGAATATTAATAGTATTTTTTTCATAGTATACTTACCTGAAGTCATAAATGTCAATATTATTTTTCTATAGGTTTAGTCAAACTTAAAAAAGTTTGACTCGATACAAACATGTAATTGCATCATTTTGGAATACAACTAGGACATATAAATATTAATACAAAATATTACAAAAAAGTAATAATTCAATAATCATAATTACAACTCTTAATTCAAAAGTAAAGCATATATAGCTATCTTCCACCACATAGAATACATTAGGATAAATATTTATTTTAATAACTAATCAAACGTGAAAAATATTCGTTAACAAACCACATAGCAATGCAATTGATAATTCACTTTAAGTTATATTAATACTCTGTGATAATGAATTTTGTGAGTTCTTATTTTAAATAAGTTTATAAATTTTGACTAAAACGTTCTACCATATCGATATTATTAATTTTTCTTTAAGCACTCTATGTTCTATAAAACAATATTATTGTAAATATAATTATGTGATATAACAAATACAACATGTTGATTGTCATGGTGCAAGATTATTTGTACCATGGTAAGAACTACATAGGGTAGCCTAGGACCTATAATCTTTTTTAATAAAAAGTTTTTAGATAAAAGATACAATGGGCAGTAGAGTTTCAACTTAACATAAGAATAGAAAATGCAACAACTAAATTAAAACTTTGAAATATAAACTATAGGTTCATGATGTCGTAGAAAGGGATGCAGCAAGAACTTATATATCTTAAGCTTAGGTTTTAAGAAAATCCATATTGCACTGGAAAATGGATAAAACCTAAAAAATTATCTTTTAACTATAGGTAGCTGATGGAGCCTCCACATAAATTCTCATAGGACTCGCTAGAAAAATGATATATCCTAAAAATCTCACAAAAAATTGAGACATCCAGTTATCAATTCGGTAGACTAATCACCATTGATAATAATAGCCATTAGATCTATTTTCTAAAGATTTACCCTCATCTACGATTTTGTAAAAAAAACATAAAGCAATCCATGAATCTACATTAAAATTACCCACCTATGCAATTAAGAAACATGAAAAAAGTAAACATAAAATTTACAGACGAATATGACTCTAACCCGTGCGAGAGCACGAGTTGATAGACTAGTTACAAAACTAATTGTATGTTTTGATAATGTGGTGCTACAGTAAACATGTGCTAATTAGTCCATGATTTGCAGACGAATCTATTAAACCTAATTCTGAAACCTAATTAGTCCATGATTTGATAATGTGGTGCTATAGTAAACATGTGCTAAGGATAGATTAATTAGACTTAATAGATTCGTCTGGCAAATTAGTCTCCATCTGTACAATTAGTTTTTATAGTCAGCTCATGTTTAGATGTGACAGGGACTAAACTTTAGACTCCGTTCGCCTCGCTGAAAAAACAAGCCGAAACACTGTTCCGGCTGAAAAAACAAGCTGAAAAAGACGGATTATAGGAGAAAGCGAACATGGCCTAGTCATTGGATCAAAACACCCCATTAGTCAGGCATGGAGGAGATGCCGTGAGCAGCGAGAGCGGGAGCAGGAACCACAGCTAGAGATGTCGCACGAGCGGGCTCGTGCCATCGTCGTTGCCGTCGAGGACAAGAACCTGGACAGCGGCATCGAGGAGGAGAGCAACGCGGGATAGAGGCAGCGAGAGGAGGAGCAGCAGGCCGCTGCTGCCGGGAAGCACAGGAGGACCCGCAGGCCGACGACGGCGACGAAGGGACGAAGGAGGAACAATGCGGGAGGGAGAAGCCATAGGGCGAGGAGGAGCCAAGGAGGAGCGCTCATCGTCGGTATCAGGGTCCAGCGGAGAGGCCGACAACAGCGATGGTGACAAGCCGACCGTGTCAGAGTCGGAGCACGCAGTGGGCGTGGATGGAAATGTTAGTCAATGGCCGCAGCGTCGAGGTTGGGGACTCGTTCACCACCGAATACCGCATGGAGGAGCAGAAGGCATGGGCGACGCAGCTGACTAGTCCCACCATGAGATGGACTGCCGCTTGGAGGGCGACGAGAACGACGGCAACGGCGCGGAGAACACCGACGGCCCCCTGTTTTGCTCGTTCAAGGAAAGGAAGGAACCCGGAGTTGGAAAGAGTGACAGGACAGAGGTTTTTAGAAAAGTTGGCACAACCATGGTGTCCAGCTGCCACTGTGGCAAGACCACGTCAGATGCTCGCGCTGGCGTGACGGGTTTTGGACCGTTGCCGTGCGACAGCAATAGATTAGGGACCCAGATAATAACATTTTTTAGTTTGAAGACGAGATGGAAATACCTCAAAAGTTCGAGGACCCACCGTGTATTTTACTCTTTTACATTTCTCAATAACGTGCAGCGGTTGTAGCGAGGAGAGATTGGATTTGTGATGGTCCATTCGTTTAATAATAATCCTATAGGTGTACACTCTTCACTTATGGACCCTGCAGAGCAGCAGATGAGCAGAGGTGGTGTACTGGTGTGTGTTGTCACCTGGGAATGTGGTTGGGGAAGGGAAAGCAGAGCAGCTGCAAGGGAACGACACTGCGCACAGCACGCCGCCACGCCCAAATGAAGGCGAGGTTCATTCAAGCTGCAGGGCATCGGGTGGGTGGGTGAGACCGATGGTGAGGACACCTTCATTCATCTCAACCTATCTTTGCGGCAGCGGCAGGCAGCCAGGCACGGCTCTGGGCAGTGGGCACTGGCAATTCTGGGCGGCTTCTGGCGTCAGTACGAGTAGTGGCATGGGTCTTGTGAGTTCTGACGGCCGCGGCGGACGCCGGCGGTCGACGGAGCCATAAGTTGGTTTGTCCAAGTGGCTGGGCTGGTAGGTGGTTTTGGGCAATCCTGCATCTGTTCCTGCTGCTGCGGCCATGGCAGCTTGGCAGCCGCAGGGCCTGAATTGCCATGGTTGGTTGGTGATAACGACGATGCTGAATTGAATGCATTGCATTGAATCCATTATTACTGATGGCCGGCCGGCCGGTCAGTCCGTCACAGTGTTCTGATGAGCGCCCTGTTCGCTTGACGTTAGCAGAAAGTAGTACGACTTAGCCCTTTAGTTTGGGCCTCAAATTCCAAAAAAGTGCTACAGTATCTGTTACATTGAATGTTTGCGGTCCGTGCATAGAGCATTAAATGTAGATAAAAAAAAACTAATTGCACAGTTTGATGGGAAATTACGAGACGAACGTTTTGAGCCTAATTAGTCCATGTTTGAACACCAATTGCCAAATAAAAACGAAGGTGCTACAGTAGCCCAAATTCTGGAACTAAACACCAAACAAAATCAAACGAACAGGCCGCAGGTCTAGCAGCTGTACTGCACTGAGGTCTCTTGTTCTTAACAACTGCTGCCACAACGTGTTTGACGACGGTCTAAGCGTAATTGCAGCGTTGCAGGTGTACTGACGTGGAAGCAGTAGTATGAATCCAGGCGGGCCGATGTTGTGCACAGTCACCCACACGGCCCACGCTGTAAGCAGGAGCAATTCCACAGGATGGGCTCGCATGCCATACGCCAGGCCCAGTCCGGGCTGGGCCATTGTTTCACTTCATTTGTTTGTTTTTTCTGAAATGATTTTCTTCATTTGATTTGATGGGCCATGACTCTACTCGCTCACACACGTCCGCCTTACTTTTACTTTAATTACTCTAATCAGGGAGACAGCTGAAACAGATCGGATTCATGTGAGTCGGATTCCGATATCAGCTTTTACTATTTTAGTTTGAATTTGAATATACATACATATATTTTTTAATATAAATACAAAACAAATGTCTCAAATTTGGATCTCTATTAGGATATTTACTCAATTTAATTTAGAGTGCATATTGTTGAGTTCAACATATATGAATAGAATTTTACTAATAAGTTCATTGATACCAAAGTGAAAAAAAATCAAAGTACACTTCAAATAATCTCTAATAGAGATTAGAACTAAATTGATGGATCATATTTAATAAAATGATAGGTCAAGTGAAGAAATCCAAATAAGAATGGTAGGCAACAAGTAGCCGTTTTGATTTATCAACGTCTTTGTAATTACAAAATAATTACACAAGTAGAGATTAAAGCATGTGGGTATATAACGTAGACAATGATAGCTCATAAAAACAATATATTTATCAATAAATACGAATTCTTTTCTGCAGGTATCTTTCAGAGGGACATACTAGATTCGGCACTGGTCTCAGTTATCTGAAGAGGAAGAGAGATGAGCTTTAAAGGAAGGATGGAGACGATTAGAAGTTATGGTGATCAAAGTCTTTTGGACAGATGGCGTGGGGACATCAAAGAAAGATAGCGAGCTAAAGCTTCCTTTGGTTTTGCTAAGTCTGGGTTGTTGAGTCTTTTTCTGCTGATCATTGTGTTGTTTGAGTTCCGTTTAATGGAGTTGAGTCTAGGTACGATGGAGTTGTAATAGAAGGCTATACTCATTCATGCATGAATGTGGGAGGCCAAAATATTTTATATTCCCTAATCTAGAAAATTATCAGGTTCAAGCGACCTATTTTTAAAAGGAAATGCTTGTAATTAGCATACTCTCATAATAGCAAGCAAATTAGAAATACTTAGCATATGAATTTGACCTCATCTCATAACGTGACAAAGTTATGGTCAAACGGTGTCAATTGTGCATTATTAGTTAGATGGCAGAAATTATGTTTGGTGTTGAGCTCTTTCCTCTTTGATTCAAATCTATACCATTGTTATTGGCGAAAAACGCACTACATGATCAATGGGGGAAAACAACACCAAGAATCATGTGGTCAGATAGATTATTTCCTGTTTCATAATTAATTTAGATTAATACTGATCCGACAACAACACATTGAGGGCATGTTTAGAACACAGAGATTTCACACGAAAGCACAAGAATTTCATAGAAATCACAAGTCACATTAATTTCACATGATTCAAACATGGCCTAAAACCGGAAAAATAAACCCTATAATCCAAATAAGACAAAGAAAGTACTCATGGTGCTAGGAGCTCAGCAATAATCACACCTCAAAGACCATACTCCAATATATGATCTCATCACTGTTCTAAACATTAGACAACCAGAGGCAAGAAAGAAGGATAAAACAAGTGGACGAGAAATGCAGGGACGGATCCAGCGGTGGGCCGGGACGCTCAAGCTCCCCCTGCCGCTACTGATCCTATGGAGCCCCCTAGAGCACCTTCAAGAACTTTTTACCATGACTGCTTTGAGGAGGAGAAGCTGAAGGTTGAAGATGACAACTTTAGTCCCCTTGAACTTTCGTCCCCGATCCGTCACTAGAGAAATGTACAGATCAACAAAGGTAGAAATGTACGAACACACTATGTGTGTCACAGACAGAGGTGGAGCTCCCCTATGGCAGGGTGGGGTAGATGCCCTACCGCCGAAGCAGAGAACCCCACCCCTGTCTTCTCCCCAGACGGCAGGGGCCATGGTGATGGCCTGGGCGGCCAGTGTCGAGTTGCTGACGATGTCGAGTTCTGTGATGTGTCATGAGTTGGACCAATAAAGCGTAGTAGAAAGCGACAAAAAGGGCCCATTCTCTCCCTCCTTGGTTGTCTGGCGCTCTCTAGACGACTTGACCCACTCAGCCATTACATTGTTGTGCACGTTGTGTCGCCACCGCCACCACTGCTCAAAACCTGTGAGGCTAGTCCGACATGAGGATGTTGTTTGCCTCAGTGAGGAGGTAAACATTTTGGAGCTATGTTTTGCCCATCTACATTTTTGGGCACGCTCCACCACGGGTCACGCCACCATCACCATGTGTGTCATGCCACACATATTGGTCGCTTAAGTGCTTAACTCAGTTCTTAGTTAACATGATGTTCATTTAGTCACGTCAATTTATGTCATATGATCATATTTATTTATCAATCACAACATGTGTCCTCGTTTGATAAAAAAGTGCTAGTTTCTAAAAATTTAGTTTGAGATGTGTTGTGGGCTAAAAAGGACCACGGACGCGTTGGCTTGCTTCGCAATCCGTGTGGGCTGGCCCCCATCATGAGGCCACAAATTCGATGAAGGTATGGTCAGCGCAGGCCGTCCGTAGTGGAAGGAAGAAGGAGAGAACAAGTGCGGCCCAGCCTAGCCCAGCCCAGCCTAGACCAGGTGAAAGGAATCTGGGTTGAAGTCTAATCTGATGTTGGACTCTGATGTCGGGTCTCAACAATCATAATAAATAGAGAGGACGGGTGGAGCACATGGCCCAACCAACCCAAGCCCTAGCCACCACGGTTCCTCGCAGTGCAGATCTCTCGAGTCGAGGGGAAGAAAGTGCCCGCCGCTGCGACCAAATCCTTGAACGGAGATGGGCAAGGGTGGGGTTGCAGAGGAGGCGACGGCGGCGGCGACGGCGACCAAGACGAAGAAAGTGACGAGGAGGCTTCCCCATGATTACGTTGACTCCGTCCTGGCGATGAAGCCCAAGCAGCCGGCTAGGTTTCCCCCGGTGGTCGGAGCCAAAGCGGATCTCCGAGGAGTGCCGGAGCCAGTCTGCCAAGGTGAACGGGCTCATCAGGGGCAATCATGACCACATCCGCAGCATACAGGAGTACTACCACCATGAGCTCGACACCAAGGGCTACGTCGAGGACGAGGACGAGGTGGAAGTCTCCGATGATGGATTTTAAGCCAATAAGCCCACTGAACTTTTTTAATATTGACACTTTGACAGTAAAAAAACTTTTATAATATTTATTAGGGGCTATTACATTTTCACCCCTACTCTTGACGTCTAGTTGTGATTTTACCCCTGCTTTTGTCATCGTTGTGATTTTACCCCTGTTTTTTTAAAACGAAGCTTAAGTTTACCCCTATTCCATGAACAACAGTTAATTGTGTCAAATGGGCTCAGTAAGAACAAGTTTGCCCATGCGAAATTGTCCCTACTTATTTGAATACATTGTGATTTTACCCCTGCTTGGCCTACAAATCACATCAACCGAATACAGACATAAACTCATTCTTCCTACAGACCAAATCATAGGAGCTGGACGCGACGCCACACGTGAAGTTGCCGCCGGCGACGAGGAACCTAGAAGGAGATCCCGAGCGTCGGCTCGTATAGGGTGGTGGTGGGCCCCCCGAGGCTCTAGCACACCGCGGTGTGGTTGGGCCGGCGGAGCCCGCACGTGTGGGAGTAACCGATGGCCATGCTGTACCCGAAGAGGTCCCTTGGCAGCGACGCCACTGCGATGCTGTGCTGCACTACTGCTCGCCTTGTCCCCGCGTGCACATGGGGTGTCCCGGCTGCCTCATGCCGTCGCCTCGCCTTAATGGCGCTGCGGCGCGCATGCCGCGCCCCCACCTGCCTCGCGCGCGCACATGGTCTGGACGCGTTGTCACATAGGGGTGCGCGGACGCTGCCTCGGGTCCGCCGACCGACCGCTTGCCACCAAGGCGAGGACGAGCCGAGCCAGACCTACCCCTCTCTCTCTCTGCCACCACCTCGCTCGCTTAATTTGGCATGGTTGAGTCACCATCGCCGATTCATCACGTCCCTGGCTTCTCCATTAAGCCACCTGACCCCGACCCACCCAGCCTTGAAGCGAGCACGACCAAGCTCTAATTTCGAGTTTTTCTCTGTCGTCGTGCCATTAAGGCCGCGCTCGGCCATGGTCGAGGGTAGCCCTCCTACCGTCCCTTCTGAGCCTATTTGCTTGCACCACTAGCTTCGCCTTACTTTCCTCTCCACCTTACGCACGCCAGTGGAACCGCTACCGCTTCCCCATCGTCGCTGACGTGACCGTGCCGCCGTGGCCCGTGGTCTACCGCCGCACGTCTTGGCCGCACGTGGCCAGCCCCCTTTGTCATTCTCCGCCCCAAACCATCACCTCGGCCTGATCCATGGTAGCCTCTTGATGCTCACGCGCTAACCAATTAGGTCTGTAGCTACCTTAGCTCATAGGAATAGAGGCGCCGCCATCGCGGAAGGCTACGCGCTGCTGTAGCCTTCCCTAGCAGGTCGTGTCACCCCGCACCACCGCTTAGCGTAGCCGCTCAGGTTGGAGATGGTAACTGGCACGTTAGGTGGTTTACCGTAGGTCCCAGGTGGCTGCGCAGCTACGCTGTGTCACTAGCCGCCGCGCCGCCTTGTGCTGAGTCACCGGGAGTGTGCGAGGGGGAATTCTAGGAAAGCCAGGGGGTTAAGTGAAAAGGTTTGATAGAGAGGAGAAAATAGTGTTAGTACTTAGTTTGTAATTTGGGAGAAGTTTGAGCTCTCTTTTGCAAAATCGCCAACGCGCGGGATTCCCCCCGCGGCGGGCCGTCTCGTGCTGTAGGCTGGCCTCGCGTGGGCCGCACCGTGGGTCGCCATGCGCTCACACGCGCGCTACGTCGCGTGGGCCATGCGTGTGGGCCTAAGGATGGCAAGGGTCAGGTTTGGATCGGGTGGAGTCTCCGTGCACCCAAAACCAAAATCCGAAATCGAAACCCGAATCCGCTCCAAAAAGATTCAGGTGGAAATCCATCACCAAAACTAAAACCCGCGGATACCCAAAACCCGAACGGATACCCAAAACCCGAATGGATACCCAAAACCCGCGGATATATACACATATTCACATGTATAAACAAGAGGCAAAAAAATAAATATTTTTATGAGTCAACTTTAAATAAATTTAATAATCTAAGTAAACAAATTATTATTAGTATATTATAAAACATGAGTTTTAATTCTAAATGATTTATTTCGGATATCCATTGGATATCCACGGGTGGAAAACCAAACCCGAAACCGAACCGATTGGTTTCGGGGCCCCGAACCCGAAAACCGTGGGTGAAAAACCATCCCCAAACCCGAACCCGCAGAACCCGAAACCCGCGGATATCCGCCCCAAACCCGATCCGTTGCCATCCTTATGTGGGCCGCGCGAAAAAAATCGTTTTTTCTAAGGAATTAGAAATAGTTTTCTAATTTAATCATGTAGGTGTCCAAAAATTGTGAAACAAATTTTGTTAGGTTCATAAAATTATGCTCTATCTGTTGGTGTATTTAGTTCATATATATATGTTGATACCAGGAGCTATTAAATAATTTGAGAATGCTTCATATATTAAATTAATCATGTAGGATTTTTTTGGTAAATTGGTGCTAGCTTTGGTCCTGAAATTTTTATAGTAGCGTCATAGTATTATTACGTGCTCACTGTAATTTTTGTAGCCTTAGGGTAGATTAAGCATTAGGGTAGTTAAATGCTCTTTGTTTCAATATACATTAAATCACTAGTAGAAATAAAGATATATCCTTAATTTGCCAAGCTAAGGGTTTGTTAGTTGAATCCAACACTTTGCTTGATGAAGATGATATTTACGTTAGTATCTTAGTCACGAGAGCTAGCTTAGTAGCTTAGTATGCGTATTCTTACTTTCACGAGTTGCTGTTGCCTAAATGCTAAGTGTTGCATCATTATTCGCATGCATGTAGAGAACTGAGTTGGTGGAGATAGTGACCACTGACGCATCGTCGAGTTCGAGGAGATCGTCGAGGAGCAAGAATAGGAGATCCTCATAAGGGAGCAAGTCCTAGAGCCACCGACGACTGAACTCGGCTAACACCGCGCCTGTCCCGAGGCAAGCCCCGGTGCATAACCCTTACTTTGGATAATCACTGAAGTATATATATGTGATGTGCATTTACGTTACAGGAAATTTTATGAAAACCACTTGCATAGATTATCTGCCCTATAAGTCCTACTAGTACAAGTTCGAGTAGCTACTATGCTTAGGTCTTCGGTAGCGTGAGTAACATGCCGTTCTCATAATAGGTGATTATTATATTTACTCTCATGATAAAATGTGAAAGGAAAATAAAGACCGGACAGGGATATGGTATGGGTATTGATGGGTGTCACGAGTTGGGTTTCCGTGACCAACAGGGCTTAGCTTGGTTACACTTTTCTCTGTCTATGTGATGAGGACCGTCCATGGCTGGGATGGTAGTCGGGTTACAACTTATCCTAAGCATATACTGCTTATGGGAACGGGAAGGCTTATTACGCTCTTGTTATGGGTTCCGGCTCTTTCTGGACTGACTGATTGAAGAGGGAAAAGGTGGAGGTCTAAGCACCATACTGAGACCGGGTCTCAAGTGGGGGCTTGGAGTCCAATTTGGACGAGGATCTGGACCCCATGACAGGAGTGGAATGGGTTGGTCTTGTTTGTGCCTGGGGTATAAACGGGACGTGTGTTTCGGGGTACCCATCTGGGATAGCAGTTGGTTTACGAATCACCATTTCCATGAGATGGTACGACTTGAACTACGGTCCAGCACCGTAGTGAGAACCGGAAGATGAAAGATGGTAGAATGTTATGATTGCTCAACCTTGCTTGAAAGTAGAAAATGTGCTTACGTAGAATGGTTAGCTAATGAACTAATCATGACTGCTAATAAAACTTGATCTTAAGGAACGGGGCTTCTTGTAATGCTTTTCACAAATAAAAAGAAAACATCAAACCTGTATTGCCTATCATACTTCTTGGAGTCAGTAAACTATTCCCACTAGTCGGGTAAGTCTTGCGAGCACATTATGTACTCAAGGTTTATTTTTCCCCTGTTGTAGGTGCACAGCTTGAGGAGTAGCTCTTGTGTGGGAGGATTCTTCTGGTGGACATAGATAGATCCTTATCATTTCTGCTAGATGTTTATTTTAATTTCGCTGTCTAATTATCGCACTCTTACTCTGGTAGTGTAATAAATAATTTTCAAGAACTCTTGTTGTATGAAATTGACTAAGTATTGTAAACTCATACTTATTATCAGATTCTGGAGGTAAAACGTGGATTGATTCGAGTTCTCCCGTGGGGTGTGGTTGAAGGAACTGTCCGAGTGTAGCTATCTTTCGAGGTGCTTAGTGTCTAGTGGAAGACGAGTGCCTTCGAAAGCGTGTTATTTTGGGTAGTTCTGCCACATGCGATTAGGGCTGGATATCGAGCCAGCTCGGCTTGGCTCGGTCCTAGTCCAGCTCGAGCTAACTCGTTAGGCTAACGAGGCAGCTCGGCTCGGCTCGTTAATATTTCGAGCAAGAGGGGCAGCTCAGCTCGACTCGTTAACAAGCTTGAACTGGCTCGTTTAGCTCGCGAGCTACTAAAAAAAATAGGACACACATATTTATAATGTTCATGCCACAATAATTTCAGAAGGTAACGTCCACCATTATGCAATCATACATTATTAATACATATCAGGTTCATCAAAAGTATCAACCATGCAACATAGCTGGTTCATCCATAATCCATGTAGTTCCAGCATACTTACTAGTTGCTTGCCATCACAGACTTAGGAAAGTCCACAAATTCAATGTCAGTATCATCTTCTCCCTGAAAAACAATGCATAATCAATATTTAAGTACCACAACAATTATAAAATCAAAATTCATATGAAATAGCTGAAAATAAGCATTACATATCAATGGAATAGGTGTACACTTCTAGGTCAGCATCACCATCTTCTAGATTTATGGTCGTGGACTGATAGGCCTCAGCTCGTTTGAGCTCGTGAGCAGCTCGTGCGCTGGCTCGAGCTGGAACGTTAAAATAGCGAGCTAGATTTCTAGCTCAGCTCATGAAAAAATTAAAACGAGCTGAGCCGAACCGAGCCGAGCCGAGCCGGACACGAGTCGAGCGAGTTGGCGAGCCTTGAGTATTTTGTCCAGCCCTAGATGCAATGCAAGGGTAGAAAACTATTAATAGGGATGGAAAAGGATACAAAGTAATTGGTGACTAAAGTCTATTGCAACTGGGATAATAATAAAAACATCTATATGAGTACCGCATTAGAGCGATGATATGAAATTATTAGCTATGTGCCGTATTTTTTTCTTAAAAAAACTAAAGCAAGTGTAGGAGCAAGGAGTCATTGACAAGTATAGCTAGTGTTTCTTTAAAAATAGAAGCATTGCTGTGAAGTTTAGGATACCCTAACGAGCAAGGAATTTTAGCTAGCATTTCTGTAAAAATAGAAGCATTTCTTTAAAAATAAACTAAATTAATTCCTTAATTTAAATGGAAATTCACTAAAAATTGAATTCCCAACCATCACTTTGGTAGCCTCTAATTATCATTAGCAACAATAGCCATAAGAACTATTCAGTTTGAGAAACAACACATTTGCCATTGTGAAAAATGGTATAAAGCAACCCCATAAATCTATACCAAAAATTTCTCGCATGTGTCACTGTGGGATATAATTTGAAGTAACCTCTACATTTGCATCTAAATACAAGCCTCTTCCACCATGAAAGATAATTTAAAATAACCACTAAATTTACATCAATTACCCATGTTTGCCATGTTAAAATTTTAATTAAACCCCAACTTAATCTACACCTAAACTATTATATAAAAAGAGGAATACTCATTTTCATTCCTTAGCTATCGTCCGATGCTTTGTTTTTTCCATGAACTACTAAATTGAAAGGTTCGTTTCTTAAATTGTTCTTTTAGGTTCAATTTCATTCCTAAACTATCAAAGCGGTTGTTTCAGTCCCTAAAACCTTTACTTTTGGATTCAATTTCATTCATGAACTATTAAAATGGCCGTTTTAGGCATCATAATTTTCTTTTGGGCTCAACCTTGTCCCTCGCCCTACTTGGAACACCATGTCATTGCATTTGTCAGCTGGAACACCGCCACCATCATTTGAGATGGGTGGTCATCACTAGGTATAACTATAAGGAGGATATGGCACTAGTGGTTGCAAAAAGGCCACTGAAAGCATCTAGGTCCCAATTTGGTGATTGATTAGCACAAGTGGTGCGACGAACGTCACACTTGAGTTAGTTGCAACTGAATGACCATAAGTGTCTTGGCCTGGAAGACTTGGATCGTTGATTGACGTATGGCTCAAAGGTCACACACTAGAGAAAATGTAAGCTTGATGCTCGAATACATTTGTTATAGTGTGTATCAGGGCTCAAAGGACATACTAGAGCAATTGAATAACCATAAGTGTCTAAGGCGTGCATCTTGAGAGAATTTGCTATGTACAATAGACTCTCATTCAAGATTGAGGCATAAGTGGCTCCATTGGATAAATTTTAGGTCAAGGATCTAAAAAAGTTGAATTGATCAAGATCGAACCTAAAACATGATTGGAAAATGCACCAGACTATGCTCTGATGATAGGGGTGATACTCGACAGATTGTCTAGTGGCACTGTGGCTATGGTACTAATGGTTTAGCCCCAATAATAACTGAGTTGTCATCGTCTGATCTGGTGTGCCTTTGTGGCACCCGATGAGTTATCCTGTGGATCCTAGACCTTTGCTAGGGCCAAGCGGACATACCACTGATGTGCACTGGGTGATTTGGTGAGACTTCATGACTCCTGTCGGATCATCCAGTGAAAGTCCAACTTGACCTAGTTACAAGTTGACCATTTAATAGAGTGTGCCATATCATCCATTGGAGACTTCATGAATCCCCGTCGTATCATCCAACATGTCAAGATTGACTTCATGACAAGTTGGCCAAGTCTCAATACTATGCCATATGTTTTGGTGTGGCACACTGGCATATCATCTACTAGAGAATGTTTTGGTATATTTGATTCTAACCGTCAGTAAAGTAGACCAACATAACATCACCATAAGATTTGGTGATGGTGCTATCGGTAAAACAGACCAACACAACATCACCACATGATCTAGTGATGGTAGTGGAAGCCAGCGAATTGTTTGGTGGAGTCTACGCCTACCAACACATTACAATGGTTGCTGGCTTTATATAACTGCAATCTCTAGCTTGTTTTGGAGCTACTTTTCCACCTCACTATTGCTAACACTTAGACAAAAGATTGTGATGCTATTGGAGAGCCATCCAAGCCAAGAAGTGAGAATTGAGAGTATGCCTTGTGCGCTAGCTATCGATATTCTTGGTTGGATTTTTTAGTTGGAGCTAAAGACTTGTTACTCTTGGTGATTGCCCTCACCAAGGTACAATGGTGGAGGACTTGGTGACCTTCCTTACTAGAGTTCTTATTAAGGTGGCTCCAATTGGTGTACATGGTTTGAAACTCACCATTTCTAGAGTGGAGAGCAGGTTTTCATGAGAGAAGCGAAGCTTAACCGAGTCGTAGTGACTATTTGGTGCTCTAACGTGGACTAGGGCTTGTGGCAACAACTTAGCACCATAGGGGAAAATTTTGTTTCCCTCTTTGTTTCTTGCATTACTTCTTGCTTTTGTGTGTGCAAGTTCTATTGGCAACAACTAAGTTTACTTAGTACGTGTTTAGCGTAGGTTTTATTCTTTCACTGAAGGACCTATATGTTAGTGTGAACCTTGCTATGGACTAAGTTAGTTCTGATGGTTCAAAGGACTTTATAGTTTGCTTTTATAGAAGAACTTATGTCAAGGTGCTTGAGGTTTAGAATTTTCATAGGCTAAGGATGT
Source organism: Miscanthus floridulus (assembly GCF_019320115.1). Lineage (NCBI taxonomy): Eukaryota > Viridiplantae > Streptophyta > Magnoliopsida > Poales > Poaceae > Miscanthus > Miscanthus floridulus. Next base: position 14,399,758 of record NC_089588.1, read on the forward strand.
TGTTTGAAACTTTTAGAGCCTAATTCACCCCTGTACTGGACCTTTCAGTTCTCCCAACCATCACTACATTGGGCGAGGTTCCTTTAGAGTTGAATCTTTATGACTTAGTCACTTACATGCTGGTCTGGACTTCGACTATAGAGGAGTCTTAATGCACTACAGCTATCCATGGGCCTCAATGCGTTGTTGCACAACAATATAGTGGGAGAGTACAAGTAGCTCCGATCAATCCTTCTTTGAGAGATTGACATTGTCACGACAACCATCCCTAGCATCGCCCCTGATGCATGTGGCAACATTGCGCTTTACAACGAGATTAAGCAGCACCGTGGTGTTAGCGTAGGATCTTGAGACGCTCAAGCAAAGCATTGAGGCACTTCAACTCAAAGGCCTCCACCACAACGCTAGCAGCCCACACTTGCATGCATACTTACGCTAACCATTGTTTTTATGCTCCCATTCCATCATGCGCCATGACAGCCATAGGTCGTGTGGCCTTCGGTGTAGTTGATGTCCGCTTGTGGACATGGACTTTGTGTGCCATATGCGGTCATCACTTATGTATTTCAAGGACAAAAATGAGCATAAAAACAAGTGACCTACAAGGATCCTTAAAACCACTTTGATAGTTTAGGATGAAAAATGAGCCTAGAAGTAAGGTTTAAGGATCACCACTTTAGTATTTCAGAGAGAAAATGAGCATCGGACAAAAAAAATGAAGGACAAAAATGTATATTCCACCATAGAAGACAATCTCAAAGTAATGTGGTACGCTATCAATGTGGTTCAAGGATCGCCACTTTAGTATTTCATAGACAAAAATGAGCATAGTACAAAAATGAAGGACAAAAATGTGTATTCCACCATAGATGACAATCTCAAAGTAATGTGGTGTATATGCTACCACACAGACACACATGAGCTATAAATTTTTATTCCCATGCTTAATCTATAATAAAAATATCAACAAAGCACGTAGTAACGATGTTTGCCTAAACAATTGTGGCAGAACCGCCTAATCTAATGCCTCCCAGGAGTGCTTGTCTTCCATTAGACACTAAGCACCCAAAGGAGAACACTAAATTACTCGGTTCCGTCGGGCACACCCCAGGGGAGAACCCGAAAATCCACATTTTTGCCATTAGGATCACAAATGAGAGAATAAAGCTTACACCATTCTGAACCATTTCTTACATCACTTTTAATACAACATCAGAGTATAATATTTATTAATATAACAGCGGAATGAAATCATACTATCAGAGTTATAAACAATTTAATTGAACAGCAGAATATAAACATGTGATCAGAATTACAGCATAACTAAATATCTAATCATGACATGATGAAGTATTGATAAATAAACTATGACAACAAATTATGGAACTTTCATTTATAAAAGCATTTGGTGAGAGTTATAATAACAACTACGATCGCAACGTAAAGAAAATCATTTCTGAGCCCACCAGAAGGAATCCACACACAAGAGTCAGCTCAAGCATCCACCTGTCACCTGCAACAGGGGGAATAAAACCCTGAGTACTCAATTGTACTCAGCAAGACTTACCCAACAGGAGGAAAGAAAAGACTCGAAGGACGTGCAAGGCTATCTGGCTTGTGGGTTTATTGCATTTGCAGGAAGCATTACTAAGCATACGTCCTTATATTCTATTTTTATTAATAGCCGCATTGGTTCATTAACTAACCCTTCTATGTTAGCACCTGTACTACTTTCAAGCAGGTGGTAAGCAATTAGAGTTCCTTTTTCTTCTCCTATCAACTTTCAGTTCTTACTATGGTGCTAGACATGAAACAAGATGTACCAGATTGCCCCGCGATTCACGAATCAATGCCCTAGCTAGGTACCCCAAAAACACATGCCCGGCTTGTACTCAAGGCACAAGCAGGACCAACCCATCACTCTCCTGTCCCGAGTGTCCAGGTCCCCATCCAAACTGGGACTCCAAGCCCCCGCCCTAAGTCCCGGACTCAGTGCGGTGCAAGGACCTCCTCCACCAAAATAAAACCCTAATAGTCGGCCCAAAAAGAGCCGGATCCGTGACAAAAGAGCAACAAGTCTTCCAAGCGCTCATACCCAAGTATGTGCTCGGGATAATAAGTCTGTGACTTGCCTCAACGGCTTATGCAACGATCGGTCCTTAACCGACCAGACAGGGAAAGCAGTGTAACCAAGTGTCGACAGAATATGCTTGGCAGTCCACCGAGGGGTATCCCACGATGGTAGATTTGTCGGTGGGGATGCGCGTAATCAGGAACTGGATGGTGACACAAGGCGCAGAGACAATGATTTAGACAGGTTCAGGCCGTCTGATCGACGTAATACCCTACGTCATGTGTCTTTGGTGTATTGTATTGAATACATGATGTCGAGTAGAGGACCCCTGCCTCTCCTTATATACTCTAGAGGGGCAGGGTTACAAGTAAAATATCCTATTTGGTACTATGCAATATCTTGCGGTGCACGCCGAGCATCGCCGTGCATGCCTTGATCTTATAGGCCGGGCCACCTCCGATGGTGCGGCCCATGTCTTGGGGGCCATACCTCCACAGTTAGTCCCCGAGCTTGACAGTAGGTGACGCAGTCACATGGTGCCAGGGTCATAAAGTAGAAGACCAGCCAAGCAAGCAGCCAGTCCCAGGGCGTAGCCTCGAGATGAGAACAAGCACATTCACCACAAGGTGAAGTGTGCCCACTTAGTCCCCGAGCCTGCTGGAAGATGAAGAATGAATCTTGTAGTAGGATCAAAGAAGTCTGAAAGCTTGCCGACGTCGTCTGACATGTGCGTATCAAGACCCCAGACGTGCTGCCCAAGATCAGCACCCTGATCCGAACAGCATGGAGCAGCTTGATAGCACACCAACAAGACGTAGCAAGATCCGAGCAGCAAGGGAGTCCCTGGCGTCGCTGGCGATGACCGAGCACCGAGAAGCGAGGAGTCCCCAGCGTCGCTGGCAATGACTGAGCACCGAGGAGTGAGGAGTCCCCGGCATAGGCGGCGATGTCCGAGCACCGAGGAATCCCCGACATCGCTGGCGATGACCGAGCACCGAGGAGCGAGGAGTCCTAACGTCGCTGGCGATGACCAAGCACCGAGGAGCGAGGAGTCCCTAGCGTCGCTGGCGATGACCGAGGAGTGAGGAGTCCCCGGCGTCGGCGGCGATGACCGAGCAACGAGGAGCGAGGAGCGAGGAGTTCCTGGCGTAGACGGCGATGACCGAGCACCGAGGAGCGAGGAGTCCCTGGTGTCGGCGGCGATGACCGAGCACCGAGGAGCGAGGAGTCCCTGGCGTCACTGGCGATGACCGAGCACCGAGGAGCGAGGAGTCCCTGGCGTCGCTGGTGATGTCTGAGCATCGAGGAGCGAGGAGTCCCGGCGTCGCTAGTGATGACTGAGCATCGAGGAGCGAGGAGTCCCCGGCGTAGGCAGTGATGTCCGAGCATCGAGCACCGAGGAGTCCCCGGCGTTGCTGGCGATGACCGAGCACCGAGGAGCGAGGAGTCCCCAGCGTCGCTGGCGATGTCCGAGCACTGAGGAGCGAGGAGTCCCTAGCGTCGCTGGCGATGATCGAGCACCGAGGAGCGAGGAGTCCCCGGCATCACTGGCGATGTCCGAACACCGAGGAGCAAGGAGTCCTCGGCGTAGGCGGCGATGACCGAGCGTCGAGGAGCGAGGAGTCCCCGACGTCGCTGGCGATGACGGCGTATGCGGCGATGTCTGAGCACCGACGTGGCTGACGATGTCCGTGCGGTGAAGTGTGCCCACTTAGTCCTCGAGCATGAAGTATCCATGCGTCGAGGAGTAACCGGCATAGCTAGCGATTAGTTCGATGAACTGGTCGGCGACGGAGTCTATGAACCAAGCGGTTGGACCAGTTGATCGGTGGAGAAGTCCGAGCACCAGGTGGACGATGATCCTGCAATACAAACATGTAGAACGGGTAGTACATGATGTAAAAATAAATGAACTCTAGAGAAAAATTAGCAATGGTGATGAAACGGCGTATGCATTTCGGTGATTAGTTGGCGTGAAAATATATTTATATTTAATATAAACCGCCCCGACCAGTTATTATGTAGCTGAGTCTCCAGCCCTAGCTATCCCATAGTCCATAACGTCGAGCGCGAAGCCCGTGCACGTGTAGGAGGAACAGGCGTGACCAAGGAGCCGCTGCCGACCACCCATAACGCAGAGCGCGGAGCCCGTAGCACGTGTAGGGAGGAGCCAGAGACAGGGCCGTCTCTGGAGGTGTCCGAGCATCAACAGGACTGTTTGGGGGTTCAGAAAATCATTTGGAGAGCAAACATGGAGAAAACAGTTCGGAGAAATATTATGACGATATACGGAGATTGGAGAATATTTAGAAGAATATTAAAACATGACTTAGCTTTAGACAGAATGTCTGGTCAGCGGCGTATAGCGTTATCTGGTCGGTGACACAGGCAGCTCGCTTGTAGCTCGACGGCGACGAGGGATGTCGGTGAGGGCCACCGAGTAATGATGACGAGACAACGGCGAGGGCGTCGGCGAAGGCCACCGAGCGGTGACGATGAGTCGACTGCGAGAGACGTCGGCGAAAGATGTTGGCGAAGGCCGCCGAGCAGTGACGATGAGTCGACGGCGAGGGACGTCAGCGAAGGATGTCGGTGAGGGCTGTCGGTGAAGGCCGCCGTGGGCAGCGGTGGCGAGTCGTCGACGAGGGCAGCGGTGGTGAGTTGTTGGTGAAGACGACCTCGAAGGTGGCTCCGAGATCGGATCCGCCGTCACAGGGGCTGGTGTAGCAGCGATGAATCGTCGTCATGGACCGGCATGGATTTCTACGAGATTGACGACGAGAACGCGTTGTTGATTTGAGGTCCATCTGGCTCGCCATGGATCAAGCGCACACTCCTACCTGGCGCGCCAACTGTCGATAGAATATGCTCGGTAGTCCACCGAGTGGTATCCCACGATGGTAGATTTGTCGGTGGGGATGCGCGTAATCAGGAACCAGATGGTGACACAAGGCGCAGAGACAGTGATTTAGACAGGTTCAGGCCATCTGATCGACGTAATACCCTACATCCTGTGTCTTTGGTGTATTGTATTGAATACATGATGTCGAGTAGAGGACCTCTGCCTCTCCTTATATACTCTAGAGGGGCAGGGTTACAAGTAAAATATCCTATTTGGTACTATGCAATGTCTTGCGGTGCACGCCAAGCAGCGCCGTGCACGCCTTGATCTTGTGGGCCGGGCCACCTCCGATGGTGTGGCCCATGTCTTGGGGGCCATACCTCCACACCAAGCCATGCCCCGTGTCCACGGCGACACGACCTCTTACACCCACCAATACCCAAACCATATCCCTGCCCGATCACCAGTTTACCTTTCCACCATTTATATTTTCTAAGTGATAATAATACAGTAATATATTTTTTATCTCTCACGAGTGACAGGCAATCACTCGACTTCTACCGAAGTCCAGTAGCATAGCAATCTACACGATCCTGTCATACTAGTAAGACTCATAGGATATATATATATATATATATATATATATATATATATATATATATATACAAGTGGGTTTCATTCAACTCCTTAAAACTTAATGCACAAATATAAGTTAAACTGCAGAAAGTAGGCGTTATGCACCGAGGCTTGCCTAGGTAAGATATATTAAAAAGTTAGTATCTACATCTTCAGATCATCCACCATCAGCTGGATAACAAGGCCATTGCATCATCTCCTGGAGAGAATACAATTACACCATCTTTGGATTCCCAATCAACCTTCAATTGATCCATTGATCCATCATCGTACCTATATGATATGCATTGATGCAAATGCATAGATGTAAATAATCAATAACAACCGAAATACTTAGAAACCCGCTCATGCCTCACAAGCTAACGAGATAGCTCTAACGTTGGTCTACGTATCCATGTTGTCGAATACGACGTTATTTCCCAATAAATGTTTTAGTTATACAAATCCAAGTTGTTTCTTTATTTCGTTCTATCAATTTAATCAATATTCGAAATAAGACATCATTATCTATTTAGCAAATAATTATTCTGGAGCTACAAAAATTATAGTGAGTACCTAATATTGCTAGGAGCCTACTATATAAATTTCAGATTCAACAATATTACCAATTTATCATGAAAATTCTTATAAGTTTACACTTTACAATATTAAGTGTCTTAAATTAATTATATAGCTCCCAAGAATATTATCCACTATATGAAAAAATTATACTAGCAGGTAGATCATGATTTTTGGAGCATAACAAAACAGGTTTCACCATTTTTGGATACCTACACAATTCTATATTGATTTTACAAGTTTACTTTTTAAGCTAAATTAGAAACTACTCTACAACTTGAAAAGCCCGGCGCCAACGAACTGGCCCAGGCAGACGGCGCGCGGTGGCCCAGAGCACGGTGCGCACACGCGGCCCAGCGTAGGGGCGAGCGGCACCAAGCCGGCCCAGCAACACGGGTGAGCCCCAGGCGCGCTCGACCGATGGCCCATGCGCAAGCAGCGGCGTGGACGGCCCATGCGCAGGGGGCACCCGTCCGGCCCAAACAGTGACGTGAGCGGCCCAACAGGCCCACGCCAGCAGCGCCAGTGGCCCAGGCGGCAAGTAGCGTGGCACATTTGTGACATGGCCCCTGATCTTTCCTCAATTTAATCCGCAGTACAAAAATACTATTCATGTGAGTCACTATCTTTGCAATAAGAACCCCGTATTCGTTTCTATTCCCTTTCTCACCTTCCTTTCCTTCCCAGGAGCAGAGCACGGACGGGGAAAATCACTGGCCGGTGGTGGGACAACGCATCCATGCATGTGGCCGCGCAACAGCGGCACCGCGGAAGGAGTGCGCGGCCGAGCAGTGGCAGCCACGGCGCAACAAGCTCCACGACACCGACGACAAGGCATGCTCGCACGCGCGGCAGAAGCGGATGGTGGCGGGGCTATGGCAGAGCAACGCGAGCAGGTCATGATTTGACCGGTCTCTGCGGCTCGACGCGCCGAGGAACCATAGGTCCAGCGTGGGACCAGGGCATGCGCGCTCATATAGGGAGCCGGGCCACGGCACAGCAGTGGGCGCACAGATGCTCATGCCCCTTGGCTCGTCCGCCATGGACGGCTACTGAAGCTCGTGGGGAGCTCGGCTCTAGTAGAGAGAGGGAGAGCCACGGGTTGGGGAAGACAGAGGGTGGTGTGGGGATTCGATTTCTGTGCTTCATGGCATGAGTGAGGGAGGAAAAAAAGGAAAGGGGGCGTTGAGGGCCACGGGAGCCGCCATTGACAACCATTGGAGCTTTGGAGCGGCTCGACATAGGCAAGGAGAGGAAGAGGCACAGCTTGGAGAAGGTGGAGGAGGGTCTGGAGGTGCTCACCGCCAAACCAATCGAGCTACAATGGCTGGACGTGGGAGATCAACGGTGGTGGTCGTCATCGCGCAAGAATAGACGTGGCACACACCCGAGTAGAGGACGGAGGCGAGCGTGGAGCTACGGGGTAGGACGGCTCGGTGAGGTCAAGTAAAGAGGCCGAGAGCGCGATCGAGCGGGGAGGGAAGAAGTGTGGCTCTGCGTGCGCTCATGAATAGGAAAAGGAGGGCAGCGTTGCGGAATCACGCTCGAGCAGCAGCGTCGACCATGGCGGTAGGAGGAAAAAGGAGAGGGAGGGGGAGATAGGACTGACTCAGCCTAACTCATCATGTCACGACGTGAAACTGCGAGGCCGGCAGGACACACCGATTTTGCACGGACAACACCGAGGATGTAGAGACAAGTAAGGCAGGCAAGGACATGCGACGGAGACAAGAAAAAGCCAACAGAGATATTCATGACGCCGTAGAGTGAAACGACAGAACCAATAGTGAGGGAGGGAAGGCAACAAATCAGTATACGGTAGCAGCAGCTCGGCCAACCTTCATTATGGCGATCATCAAAGAAAGGACGCACTGGAGAGGGAGCAGTGGCACAACGACGGAACTCGATGATGCAGCGTGACGCTAATAAACTGGAGTTGATTGGTTTTGAACAAGGAGGAACGCACTACTGACGACAAGCGATAGAGCAAGATAGGGAGACGTCCCATCATCGCTGTGGACCCGTTCGCTCGCAAGTCAAAACTAAACCAAAGCTTTTCAACTGAGCGTGCTTTTCATGCTTAATCTAACAGAACATACTGTTCCCTAGCATCGTCGTTCGTCATTCCTAAATATTTCTACGCACTGCATAATTTAACTTGGGCGTTGATTCGAGTCCACAAAACTAGGTCACTGGATTCACTTATCACATCAAGTATCTTAAAAGAAATTCCGAGAAACTCGTTTCAAAAATTTGACTTAGGCCTAAATCACGGTGCTAAACGAGTTCGTAACACCAGGGGTGTTACAACCAACCCCCCTTAAAAAGAATCTCGTCCCGAGATTTGAACAAGAACTAGAAGGGGAAAACGCGATTACATTTCATAGATCAGGGATTACACGAAAGATTACATGACTTTGAATACTAAACCACATAGGGATCTAGGGATACATGGTTAAGAGCAACCTGGTACAACCGAGACCTACTCTAGAAGTCAAGATAGACGAGGACAATGGAGAAACAACAAGAAGATGATTATCCAAAACATGGCGTAGCACCAACAGATCCAGAAATAGTCGACTGAGAAGTAAAACATAGCGAACCCTAAGACCAAACTAACCAAGAGAACTTGAACTTCTTCGATGAACCGGATCCTTTCTTCTCCTCAGATCACACCATCACCTCAAACTAACGAACCTAACTTCACAACGTCAACTGGATTTCATAGCTCTGCTATGAATGCGAGAGGAATGGGGATGAAGAAGAAGAGTAAGGACCACGGGTATTTTATAGAGGTGAACGGAGGTGGAGCACAACACACTAGAAGTGGAGATAGCATGGATAGGGTACACAGACAGTTCATGATATGGAGATAAGGGCGGACATGGTGCGCTTCCTATGCGAGCAGCAGAGAGAGGATAACAAGAGGAGAGGAGAGGGATCCGCTCGACGAGGCTGGTGTGTGGGCGACCATGTTTCCAAGAGAAAAGAGAAAGGGGAAGGGGGGTTTGGTATGAGAGACGAGGCATGAGAGTCAAGAGCCGACCGGATGCTGGGGAAATGGAAAAGCACACAGTGCACAAGGACGGCGAGTGCGGCACGATGCTGCGGCCACACGAAAATGGGAGCTAAGAGCCCGATATAGACATCGTTCGTAGGGCACGCAACGGAATGACCCAGCATGCATAGCGTGGTCAACTAAACATAGGCTTGAGACATGACATCCACTCAGAATTTTACGACTACCCACAGCTAACCTTCCTTACTACTCTTATTTTTCTTTCCTTTACTCGACCACATCCATCTTTCATGTAGACTGAGACCACGTCCTCCAAAACCACCTCCTCTTACTTACCTTGAGAGAACACTATGCCATCAACCTGTTGTGGATTTCTCGTTTGAACACCCTAAACATTTCCAAGGAAAATTATTTGTATCAAAAGTGGTATGGCGGTGTAACTTGGTAAAGGTACTTGGTCAAGAACCTCGATACCAGCGCGTGTCGAGCAGCGTCACCATGTGGTAGCTGTATCACAGGGGGCCCTCGATTTCATCGTGGCACGATAAGCTATTAACCAGACAACTACTACCAACTTACATGCCATGAAGGCAGTGGGGTCATAGACCACAGAATAAGGGGAGTATTGCAAGGGAAAATTCAAACAACAAAGGTTCCCTTCACAACAAGGGACAAGGAATTCAAATCCAACAGCGGATTTATTTTAAAGAGATTCAAGTGTTCTGCTAGGACATCCACAATTAGTTGATACAGTGTCTAATGTTCTCCAATCATGGCTGGTTTGCTGACATCTGAATGTCAACCTCTCTTGTAACCTACTTAACATCGCCCTTGAAAACTTAAAGCACATCTAATAAAACTTAAGGTAGATGAACGCAATAAACACAGTGAACTAAATAAAATACATGTTCCAACAGTCTTATATGGGTACATCATACAAGCATTCAGGCTCCCATTCACGATACAACATTCACCTACGGTCAAACAATCTCAACAACTACGGACGACAACAACGGCAAGAGTACAATATGGAGGACAGCGACGAAAAGCACTACTACTACGGGTACAACATTACAAAGCAACTAATCTACATCCTCTCGTGGCAAAGGCTAAGTGAGATGAACCAAGGGCTCTTCTTCTGACACTTCCGAGGGTGGAGGTGCTGGCGGTGCTGCAACACTAGTTCTTCTTCTTCCAGGCGGGTGGATAGGGATCCCTTCTAAGATCGGGGCATCCTGCCTTTCAGCAGCCAGCGTCCTCCGCTTGGCCCTGGTGACAAGATAGGTCACACGTAGCTGATGAACATGTCGGTCTTCAGCCTCCTTCAGAGCTTCCGACATGGCAGTCTCTTGGCTCTCAGCAGCTGCAGCACTGGCATGCGCTTTGATGAGCTGCACCTGGAGCATCCAAGTGAAGATCTCGGCTTCCTCGGCGCACTGAAGGCACGCCCCCAGCTCCAAGGCTTGCCGGTCATACTGCTCATCCAGAGCGAGTAGGTATGTGGTCAAGTGCACCACAGTTGGACTGTCCTCTTGTGCATCCTGCCCTTGCAAGGCCTCCATGCGAGCCTTCCATGCCCGTCGATTCTTATCCAAAGGTGGAAAGAACCGCATGGGGGTATGGGCAATGGGCTCCTCATAGATCTGGTAGAGGTACCATAAGGCTTTGTGGGCCACAACTTGGTAGGTGTCGGTGAAGCTAAACCCGGTTACGATCACACTCTAGGCTTTAGTGAGGTTGGGGAACTCTTCACTCTTCCCGATGTAGACGGTAACCTCACACCGCTCGGTGCCATGCTCCTCATACTCACGGCCCTCATACTCAGGATAATCTTTGACTCCGAGCTTTTGTAGGGTGGCATGCAGGATTTTAGGAAAACTCTCAATGTTTAGGCAGTAGGTACTAACCCAGGCTCCTGCCATTCTTGGTGGTGGTGGTGAGGAAGGCTGAGCGAAAAGGTGGCTCAAAGGAAAAGCTAAGCGAGCTAAACTGCGCCGAGTGGTGGTGCCAATGACTAAGTCAGGCTCTACTTATAAATGCGGAGCGTTCAGTGGTCCTGGCGTGGTCCACCAGGGTTCCCGCGCGAGATCACTATGACGAATCGACCAAATTCCGCGTGTTTAAGGCAAGCGACGTCTGAGGCCATTACTGACTGGTGCAACTATAGGGCAAGGGTTCAACAAGAGCGCAGAAAAGGGGTATGGGGAGACGTGGGTCACGACAAGCGTGAACCACGACAAACACAGAGCACGAAGCCACAGTGCAGGCCTAACCCTAGAACAGAAATGAGGCCGTCGTGCACAATACGACACGCGTGACACCTATGTATGGCGTATCTGTAAGCAATACGGACGCTACAATGCACAAACATGATATGCATGAATGCATGTCCTATACGTCCTTCCACCGTTGCCAGCATATAGGGCAACCGTTCTAAGATTTTTGACACATCGTTCTCTCCTTGCAACTAGTCGATACTATCAAACTATACTCGGGTCAGTGTACCTACAGAAAAATTGATTAAACCTACCTAAGTCAGCAAAGTGCCATCTATCCTGGATACATAACCATAGTAATAGGGCTACTTATATACTTCGCATACACACGTCCTAACTTTTTGCAAAAATGGGTTGTCAAATTTTTGTTTAGAAAATATTTTTGAAGCCTTATTTTCTCATTTGCACTCTGATACCACCTGTGGCAGAATCGCCTAATCTAATACCTCCCAGGAGTGCTTATCTTCTATTAGACACTAAGCACTCAAAGGAGAATACTAAATTACTCGGTTTCATCGGGCACACCCCAGGGGAGAACCCAAAAATCCACATTTTTGCTATCAGGATCACAAATGAGAAAACAAAGCTTACATCATTCTGAACCATTTCTTACATCACTTTTAATACAACTTCAGAGTATAATATTTATTAATATAACAGTGGAATAAAATCATACTATCAGAGTTATAAACAATTTAATTGAACAGCGGAATATAAACATGTGATCAGAATTACAGCGGAAATGAATATCTAATCATGACATAATGAAGTATTGATAAATAAACTACGACAACAGATTATGGAACTTTCATTTATAAAAGCATTTGGTGAGAGTTATAATAACAACTACGATCGTAGCGTAAAGGAAATCATTTCTGAGCCCACCAGAAGGAATCCACACACAAGAGTCAGCTCAAGCATCCATCTGTCACCTACAACAGGGGGAATAAACCCTGAGTACTCAATTGTACTAAGCAAGACTTACCCAATAGGAGGAAGAAAAGACTCCAAGGATATGCAAGGCTATCTAACTTGTGGGTTTATTGCATTTGCAGGAAGCATTACTAAGCGTGCGTCCTTATATTCAATTTTTATTAATAGCCTCATTGGTTCATTAACTAACCCTTCTATGTAAGCACCTGTACTACTTTCAAGCAGGTGGTAAGCAATCAGAGTTCCATTTTCTTCTCCTTTCAACTTTCTGTTCTTACTACGGTGCTAGACATGAAACAAGCCGTACCGGATTGCCCGGCGATTCGCAAATCAATGCCCCCAGCTGGGTACCCCAAAAACACACGCCTCGCTTTTACTCAAGGCACAAGCAGGGCCAACCCATCACTCTCCTGTCCCGGGTGTCTAGATCCCTGTCCAAACTGGGACTCCAAGCCCTCGTCCCTGACTCCTGGACTCAGTGCGGTGCAAGGACCTCCTCCACCAAAATAAAACCCTAACAGTTGGTCCAGAAAGAGCTGGATCTGCGACAAGAGAGCAACAAGTCTTGCAAGCGCCCATACCCAAGTATGTGCTCGGGATAATAAGTCTATGACTTGCCTCGATGGCTTATGCAACGATCGGTCCTTAACCGACCAGACAGGGAAAGCAGTTGTAACCAAGCCATGCCCCGCGTCCATGGCGACACAACCTCTTACACCCACCAATACCCAAACCATATCCCTACCCGGTCACCAGTTTACCTTTCCACCATTTATATTTTCCAAGTGATAACAATACTGTAATATATTTCCTATCTCTCGCGAGTGATAGGCAATCACTCGACTTCTACCGAAGTCCGGTAGCATAGCAATCTACACGATCCTATCATACTAGTAAGACTCATAGGATATATATATATATATATATATGCAAGTGGGTTTCATTTAACTCCTTAAAACTTAATGCACAAATATAAGTTAAACTGGCAGAAAGTAGGGGTTATGCACGGGGGCTTGCCTGGGTAAGATATATTAAAAGTTAGTATCTGCATCTTCAGATCATCCACCATCAGCTGGATAACAAGCCCATTGCATCATCTCCTAGAGAGAATACCATTACACCATCTTGGATTCCCAATCATCCTTTAATTGATCTGTTGATCCATCATCGTATATATATGATATGCATTGATGCAAATGCATAGATGTAAATAATCAACGACAACCGAAATACTTAGAAACCCGATCATGCCTCACAAGCTAACGAGATAGCTCTAACGCTGGTCTACGTATCCATGTTGTCGAATAAGACATTATTTCCCGACAAATGTTTTAGTTATATAAACCCAAGTTGTTTCTTTATTCCGTTCTATCAATTTAATCATTATTCAAAATAAGACATCATTATCAATTTAGCAACTAATTATTCTGGAGCTACAAAATTATAGTGAGTACCTAATATTGCTAGGAGCCTACGGTATAAATTTTAGATTCAACAATATTACCAATTTATCATAGAAATTCTTACAAGTTTATACTTTACAATATTAAGTGCCTTAAATTAATTATATAGCTCCCAAGAATATTATCCACTATATGAACAAATTATACTAGCAGGTAGATCATGATTTTTTGGAGCCTAACAAAACTGGTTTCACTATTTTTGGATACCTACACAATTCTATATTAATTTTATAAGTTTACTTTATAAGCTAAATTAGAAACTGCTCTACAACTTGAAAAGGCCGGCGCCAATGAACTGGCCCAGGCAGACGACGCGTGGTAGCCTAGAGCACGGTGCACACACGTGGCCCAGCGCAGGGGCGAGCGGCACCAAGCCAGCCCAGCAACGCCCCTGCGCTGGGCCACGTGTGCGCGGACGGCCCATGCGTAGGCAGCGGCGCGGACGGCCCATGCGCAGGGGGCACCTGTCCGGCCCAAACGGGGACGTGAGCGTCCCAACAGGCCCACGCCAGCAGCGCTAGTGGCACAGGCGGCAAGTAGCGCGGCACATTTGCGACACGGCCCCTGATCTATCCTCAATTTAAGCCGCGGTATGAAAATACTATTCATGCGAGTCACTGTCTTTGCAATAAGAACCCCGTATTCGTTTCTATTCCCTTTCTCACCTTCCTTCCCTTTCCAGGAGCAGAGCACGGACGAGGAAAATCACCGGCCGGTGGCGGGACAAGCGCATCCATGCATGTGGTCGCGCAACGGCGGCTCACGTGCGCGGGGAAGGAGTGCGCGATCGATCGGTGGTAGCCACGGCGCAGCAAGCTCCACGGCACCGACAACGGCGGGGCCACGGTGGAGTAACGCGAGCAGGTTGTGATTTGATCGGGCGCTGCAGCTCGGCGCGTCGAGGAACCGCAGGTCCAGCGCGAGACCGGGGCACGGGCACTCATGCGGGGAGCCGGGCCACGGCGCAGTAGCGGGCGCACGGGTGCTCATGCCCCTTGGCTCGTCCGCCATGGATGGCTACTGAAGCTCATGGGGAGCTCAGCTCTAGTAGAGAGAGGGAGAGCCGTGGGTTGGGGAAGACAGAGGGCGGTGTGGGGATTCGATTTCTGCGCTTCATGGCATGAGTGAGGGAGGAAAAAAAGAAAGGGGCGTTGAGGGCCATGGGAGCCGCCATTGACGACCACTGGAGCTTGGGAGCGGCTCGACACAGGCAAGGAGAGGAAGAGGCGTGGCTTGGAGAAGGTGGAGGAGGGTCTGGAGGTGCTCACCGCCAAACCAATCGAGTTGCAACGGCTGGACGCGGGAGGATCAACGGTGGTGGTCGTCACCGCGCAAGAACAGAGGTGGCGCACACCCGAGTAGAGGATGGAGGCGAGCGTGGAGCTATGGGGTAGGACGGCTCGGTGAGGTCAAGCAGAGAGGCCGAGAGCGTGAGCGAGCGGGGAGGGAAGAAGTGTGGCTCTGCGCGCGCTCACGAAGAGGAAAAGGAGGGCAGCGTTGCGGAATCACGCTGGAGCAGCAGCGTCGACCATGGAGGTAGGAGGAAAAAGGAGAGGGAGGGGAGATAGGACTGACTCAGCCTAACTCATCATGTCACGACGTGAAACAGCGAGGCCGGGCACGGACAACACCGAGGCCGCAGAGACAAGTAAGGCAGGCAAGGACATGCAACGAAGACAAGAAAAGGCCGACAGAGATATTCATGATGCCGCAGAGTGAAACGACGGAACCAGCAGTGAGGGAGGGAAGGCAACAAATCAGTATACGACAGCAGCAGCCCGGCCAACCTTCATTATGGTGATCATCAGAGAAAGGACGCGATGGAGAGGGAGCAGTGGCACGACAACGGAACTCGACGATGCGGCGCGACGCTAATAAACCAGAGTTGGTTGGTTTCGAACAAGGGGGAACGCACTACTGACGACAAGCGACGAAGCAAGACAGGGAGACGTCCTGTCATCGCTGTGGAGCCGTTCGCTCGCAAGTCAAAACTAAACCAAAGCTTTTCAACTGAGCGTGCTTTTCATGCTTAATCTAACGAAACTTACTATTCGCTGGCATCGTCGTTCGTTATTCCTAAATATTTCTACGCACTACGTAATTTAACTTGGGCGTTGATTCGAGTCCACAAAACTGGGTCACCAGATTCAATTATCACATCAAGTATATTAAAAGAAATTTCGAGAAACTCGTTTCAAAAATTTAACTTAGACCTAAATCGCGGTGCTAAACGAGTTCGTAACACCAGAGGTGTTACAACAAT
The DNA here is from genome assembly GCF_019320115.1 of Miscanthus floridulus. NCBI lineage: Eukaryota > Viridiplantae > Streptophyta > Magnoliopsida > Poales > Poaceae > Miscanthus > Miscanthus floridulus. The sequence goes on from NC_089588.1 coordinate 14,415,822, forward strand.
TGTTTATACTATTTAAAAGCTAGATTGTGGTATGCCATTTCCATTTAATCGTCAGCTTATTCTGTTTGAAGGGTCATGTTAGAAGGTGGCGACTGACTCTTTAGTGTTTAAAGTTTAGAAAAATATAGCCTACCAATCACACTAACAATGGATAAAAATTAAATAAAACTAGAAACATTACCCATCAGTCTCTTGAGCTTTTGGAGTGAAAAGGAAGAGCTTAAAGACGGTGGGGATGTTAAGAGGAGGTGAGCTGCGTTCCTAGAAGGCTAGGAATCAGAAGGTGAGTCATCGACAATGCCACAATGGTTTTAAGGTTTAACCACACTTAGGAATGGTTTGTCCAAACTGAGTTTTGCATATTCAGCCGCCACGGCTCTAGTGTGTAAAATTTTACAGACACACTCCTCGTGCTTGTAAAATTGCCTTGATATGGTGATCGGAGTAATTCTTTAGATTATCCATATTTAAAATAGCAATTTAAAAGAATAAGTTTTTTTTTAAATAGTAATTTATAAAATTGCATACTCAAACATGATTCGTGGAGCTAAAAAAGACAGAGGATAGCATCTGCACGGAGCCCAAGGGCAACCAAAATTCTACTGCGGCTGCCGCTGCCGCTGCCGCACCTCCATAAATTAGCCTCTCCTAACCTCTTGTGCTTACGCCCTTGTTCGCCTCCCAGCGGCGTCTTCCTCTTTACTCCCGGTCTCCCTCCCTCGTCGCCGTCCATCCGCTCAGCTCAGCCTACTCACTCCACTGACTGACTGGGTGTGCGTCGCTGTGGTGCATCAGCCATCAGCAGCCCGCGCCGCGCGGCGCCAAAACACACAAACTGCTCCCCCCCGCGCTGGCGCTGGGTCGCCCGATCGCCATGCGCGCGGCGGCTTCCTCTTGGCGTTTCTAGATGGGCTCCTCCTCGCTCCTCCTCTTCCCCTCGTCCTCCTCCGCCGCATCCTCCGCCCCCCACTCCTTTCCCCACTCTCATGCCACCGCCACCGCCTCCACCTCCTCCTCCCACTCCTTATTGCCGCCGCTGCCTTCCCCCCACCTCCCTCCGCATCCTCCGTCCTCTTCCTCCCAAGACCACTTCCTCCTCCACTACCTCCACCAGCTAGACCGCCAAGAAGCCGCCGCCGTCATGGTCCGCAAGCGCCCCGCGGCCGACATGGACCTCCCGCCGCCGCGCCGCCACGTCACGGGCGACCTCTCCGACGTCACGGCCGCCGCCGGTGGTAGTGGTGCCCCCTCCGCCAGCGCGCAGCTCCCCGCGCTGCCCACTCAGCTCCACCAGCTGCCCCCCGCGTTCCAGCACCACGCGGCGGAGGTGGACGTGCCCGCGCCCCCGCCCCCAAACCCGGCGGCCCATGCTCATCAGGCCCAGGCGGGCGGCGAGGCGGCGGCCGCGTCCACCACCGCGTGGGTGGACGGCATCATCCGCGACATCATCGGGAGCAGCGGCGGCGCCGCGGTCTCCATCACGCAGCTTATCCACAACGTCCGCGAGATCATTCACCCATGCAACCCCGGCCTCGCGTCCCTCCTGGAGCTCCGCCTCCGCTCCCTCCTCGCCGCCGACCCCGCCCCACTGCCGCCGCCTCCTCCTCAGCCTTCGCAGCAGCATGCTCTCCTGCACGGCGCTCCGGCCACCGCCGCGGGGCTGACGCTCCCTCCCCCTCCACCGCTTCAAGACAAGCGCCGCCACGAGCCTCCGCAGCAACAGCAGGAGGAGCCGCATCCGGCGTCGCAGTCTCCCAAGGCCCCGACGGCGGAGGAGACCGCTGCGGCAGCCGCCGCGGCCGCGGCCGCAGCTGCCGCGGCCGCGAAGGAGCGGAAGGAGGAACAGCGGCGGAAGCAGCGCGACGAGGAGGGGCTCCACCTGCTGACGCTGCTGCTGCAGTGCGCGGAGGCCGTGAACGCGGACAACCTCGACGACGCGCACCAGACGCTGCTGGAGATCGCGGAGCTAGCCACGCCGTTCGGCACCTCCACGCAGCGCGTCGCCGCCTACTTCGCGGAGGCCATGTCGGCGCGCCTCGTCAGCTCGTGCCTGGGCCTGTACGCGCCGCTTCCGCCGGGGACCCCCGCCGCGGCGCGGCTCCACGGCCGCGTCGCCGCCGCGTTCCAGGTGTTCAACGGCATCAGCCCCTTCGTCAAGTTCTCGCACTTCACCGCCAACCAGGCCATCCAGGAGGCGTTCGAGCGGGAGGAGCGCGTGCACATCATCGACCTCGACATCATGCAGGGGCTGCAGTGGCCGGGACTCTTCCACATCCTCGCCTCCCGCCCCGGCGGCCCGCCCAGGGTGAGGCTCACCGGCCTCGGCGCGTCCATGGAGGCGCTCGAGGCCACGGGGAAGCGCCTCTCTGACTTCGCCGACACGCTCGGCCTGCCCTTCGAGTTCTGCGCCGTCGCCGAGAAGGCCGGCAATGTGGACCCGGAGAAGCTCGGCGTCACGCGGCGGGAGGCCGTCGCCGTCCACTGGCTGCACCACTCGCTCTACGACGTCACCGGCTCCGACTCCAACACGCTCTGGCTCATCCAAAGGTACTCCATTTTCGATCCTGCCTTGCTTCCATGTCAAATCTTGATGCAATCATGACCTCTTTTCAGCTAACACTTAGTTTAACCAATGTGGCATTGGATAATGTGTGAGCCGCACGTCAAGCATCCACTCGTGGTAGTACATCCAGTACAACGATTCTAAAATATTCTTCAGAGGTTTATACTAGTAAAAAAATCGCGTTTTGGAGCTCAAAAAGCTTGTCATTATGACCAAGCAACTTTCTAGGCTTAAAAAGGTTGAATCTTGACAATGCTTTGAGATGATACCGTACTGGAGTAGTCTGTAGTAGTGTATCCTCCATGGTCTTTGGTGATCCCAGAACCACAAAAGATAGATTTCGCTTGCATTTGGTTAGTGGAGATCACTAGGAGAGGAGGGAGCTGAAAGTTCTTATCATCATGACCAACTTTCCATGCCAAAAGGTTTCTAGTTCAAGTGCTGCCAGGACGATGATTACTAACTGAATGGAATAACTGTCATCTTCTATCACTAATCACCATTTCTTAATACAGAACCACTAGATCACCATCATCAGTAAGCTAAACTCAAAAAGGCTTATCAAAAGTGTTATCTTTCTCCTCCAACAATGACTGTCATGCCAGTAGTACATATCTGTCCATTGTACTTTTTGGTGAACCATCTCATCTCAAGCATGAGATAAACATGTACGTAAACTGCAATGTCCTTGATTTGATGCATCATTAAAACCGCTAATCGATGCCACGGATCCAGTCCTGTGACTGTCCGTCCTAGCGTCGAGCGTCGTCCTGGCAATGCCATCAGACAGATTCAGAATCGATTGGTTGTCACAAAACGCACATCCTGACTGACGACTCTTTGGTGAACCATCTCATCTCAAGCATGAGATAAACATGTACGTAAACTGCAATGTCCTTGATTTGATGCATCATTAAAACCGCCAATCGATGCCACGGATCCAGTCCTGTGACTGTCCGTCCTAGCGTCGAGCGTCGTCCTGGCAATGCCATCAGACAGATTCAGAATCGATTGGTTGTCACAAAACGCACATCCTGACTGACGACTCCTGTCCCCCCCCCGGCCCGTTGGATTGGACCACGGGGATTCAATTGTTCATTGATTCCATCCATCCATGGACCTGCAGGCTGGCCCCCAAGGTTGTGACAATGGTGGAGCAGGACCTGAGCCACTCGGGCTCCTTCCTGGCGCGCTTCGTGGAGGCCGTCCACTACTACTCGGCGCTGTTCGACTCGCTGGACGCGAGCTACGGTGAGGACAGCCCCGAGCGGCACGTCGTGGAGCAGCAGCTGCTGTCGCGGGAGATCCGCAACGTGCTGGCCGTCGGCGGGCCGGCCCGCACCGGCGACGTCAAGTTCGGCAGCTGGCGCGAGAAGCTCGCGCAGTCCGGGTTCCGCGCCTCCTCGCTCGCCGGCAGCGCCGCGGCCCAGGCGTCCCTGCTGCTGGGAATGTTCCCCTCCGACGGGTACACGCTGGTGGAGGAGAACGGCGCGCTCAAGCTGGGCTGGAAGGACCTCTGCCTTCTCACCGCGTCGGCATGGCGCCCCATCCAGATGCCGCCGTGCCGTTGATGAGAGTTGTTTGTTACTACGACTACAGAGCTTAAATCATTCCCAGCAGTTCTGCCAGTTCTTTTGCATCTGTAGCTAGCTGCTCGATTTGGTTGGTCATCAGTTCTGAGATAAGAAAGCGAAAACATTTCTTCTGATCACTAATTGCTGGAGTAGATCCATTCATAGTGATAGTTACTGATGTAAGCTTAATTAGTTTAAATGGTGCATCTTGTTCAGCTGTCCATCGTTTCGTTTCAGCAATGTATCACCAGTTAGTCCTTGTTTTTAATGTTGCTGTTTTATTTAATCGCTGTTCATTTATGCGTAGTTTCTCAGGGAAGTAACCACCAAGTATTTGTGGCTAGATCAATGGGATCCTAATTCCATGTTTATACATTTTTTTGCCAAAAAGAAAAAAAGATCCATGTGACCATGTCTAAAACTGAAACTATAGTACTAGTCCATGTTCAAACTGTTCCCACTGCCTTTCCATAAAAAAAGTGTTCCCGCTGATTATACCCTTGTGGAGTTGTACTTTACTGCTGATTTCAGTGTCTTGATACTGCTAGTACTGATCTTTGGTGGAGTTCCACCCTTTCGATATGCGCTGTCTCCTTCTAACATCGTTTTCAGCTTTTCTCCCCCCTCCATCTCCATGACTCTATGAGCCGAGGTCATTAGCTTGTCAATTCTTGCGTCTTGACATTCTGACCACTGGTTCTTTACCCAGTGTCAGTCATGCACATTCCCTAATAAAGTGATGAGTGTATGGGGACGTATTTTGTTAGTTCACCGTCCCCATCAAGCGATCTCACTTGACTACTTTGTTTAATTAGCACATTCAGATTAGTGCCCTGTTCGTTTGGCTGATAAGCCACGGTTGAAAGTACTGTTGGTTGATTTGTTGTAAGAGAAAATACTGTTCGTTGACTGAAAAAGTACGGCTTATAAGCCAAACGAGCCGGGCGTAGAACCGCCTCTCCGTGCATTATTTAGTATGCAAACTACTAGTCGACTGCGGTTTGTTTGTTTAGTTTACAATTACAAGTGTTGTTGAGATCAGAAGTGGGGCAGAAGGAATTGTTGCTAGTGTCTTTTTTTTTTTAAGTGGCACTGGCCCTACCTTAGCTTAGCTATTGCTTTGCTTCCTAGTCACATTTCCAAACTGGGTTATCAGCCAATGTTGTAGGAGACCATCACATTCATGGATGGCTTGGCTTGAACAAAAAGCCTTTTGCTTGCCCCCACGGCCAGCCAGCCACTGGGGGGTGGGGCCATGCCATTTGGAGGACTGTCCCTCATTATGGAGAGTGAGGGAAGCAAATAAAAGGCACTCATCTCATGATCTCATAGAGAAGAGAGAAGAGATGGGGAGTTGTGTCTGTGGTGTGCTGGTGTGCCTCTCTTGAGTCTTGACATTGCCATGATGGGGATTGGAGAATGGGTCTTCTCTCCTGCTGCTGCTGCAAGTCTGCAAAGCTTTTGTGCCCTGTGCCGTGCCCTGTTGCTTGTCTCTTCTTCTCTTTGGGGACTTGGCCTTGTTTAGATTAAAGAAAATTTCAACCCGATGAATAGTAGCACTTTCGTCTTATTTGGTAAATATTGTCCAATCGTGGACCAACTAAGCTCAAAAGATTCATCTCGTGATTTCCAACTAAATTGTGTAATTAGTTATTTTTTTTACTTACATTTAATGCTCCATACAGGCGTCCAAAAATTGATGTGATGGAGAGAGAGTGAAAAAACTTGGAACTTTGAAGGGAACTAAACAAGGCCTTGGGGTAGCTTGTAGTGGCCTATTGGCAGGTCAGCAGGTCTCAGATCAGCTCAGCTCAGCCTTGGACTGGTTTTGGCCTTTGGGGGAGTGATGATGATAGTGCGGCGTGGTTGTTGGACGTGCCAAACCCCATTCGGGGAAGGGGAGGCCGGGCCGGCCGGGAAGAGTAGAGCAGCCTCACCCTCACCACAGCGCGCAGTGCACAGTGGTTTGGTTTGATCTCATGTCTGTCATGTTCGTCTCCTCATCCGATGGGGACGGTGGTGTTGCATGACTGCATCCTCAGCCATGTGCTGCTTCCGGCAAACAGACGGGAAGATCTGCATTGGCATTGACAAACACTAGCCAGTCAACTTTAATAATGTATATACTCCTATGTAGAATAAGTGTTAAAAATTCAAGGATAGATTTAGGATTTATTCTATCAAAGAATTATATGTGTGTGGTGGCATCTTTTTTTTTTGAAAAAAAGAAAGCTTAAAATATAATATCAAGGGTAACGCACATTTCCCAACCTCCAACTTACACGTCATTCTATTTTTCAACCTAAACTTAAACCTTGTAACGGATACCCTTGAACTATCGAAACCAGACAAATTCGCCCGCTTGTAAGTCCTTGTTTAGATGTAGTCGGATTCGTATCAATCCACATATATTGGGGTGGATTGGAGTGGAGCTTAAACTAAATTACACCCCAATACACTTCAACACATGTGGATTGAGGTGAATCTGACAACATCCAAACAAGGCATAACTTGGATTCATAGGTCGTTTGATCTCTAAAAAATAATAATTAATTTATTCTAAATAAGGAAAAAATATGATACTAGTTCGGGCTTCTTTTAAAAAGGTTATCTATTTGTTGATTCAGAGTTATTTTGATCTTATTTGTTTTAAATAAATAATAAGCACGACAATAAAGTAATAAAGCAATAGAATCAGAAATAACATGTTCCAAATAATATATAGAGATCTTATTTAAATTTCAATAAAAGCACGGTGGGGGCACCCCCCTCCTGTTTCCCTAAAAAATATATAGAGATCTTAAATAAGAGGATAACATTTTTAGAATAAAATTAGAAACCAGATTTTTTTAGAAAACGGAAACCACCTATGAAACCAACCAGAGGACCAAATTCGTCCGGTTTTTACAATTGGAGGGTGTCCATTACCCGATTTTGTAGTTCAGATTTCAAAACCGAACTAACTTGCAATTTGTAGGTTGAAAAATGTACCTTACCATAATATCAATATAAATAACAAAATGCATAAGTTTTTCTTTTCTAAAGTAACAACTTACATTAAATTATTATGATGGATATTAATTTTTTGATTTTAAATGGATTGCTTCTCAGTATTGTGGTTCGGCATCGGATCAGGGGTTCATAGAGCTGGGCTGAATCATTGGTCTAAAAAAGTATCGTGGTTCGTAATCTTTTTCTCACTTCTGCACCGTGCTACCATTTCTCACTTCTGCACCGTGCTATCATTGGTCTAAAAAAATATAACTCTCGCAGGATGCTCTAAGAAAAAAGATAAATGATAGAAATTTTTACGTTAATCAGAAACATTAAACCATCAAATCTAAAAATTAGCCATTCATAACCATTGGATCTCACTTTGTTTTCTAAGAAATTACCCACCACTACCATTATTTATAAATAAAAAGCGTAAAAAAAGTATTGTTCCCGAGAAAAAAATTCAGCCACACGTAGAAAATCCTGAACGACATGGTATGGTCGGTTATAACAAAAAGACAAGATACGTTAAAAAAAAGCCACGTTCAAGATACATTAAAGAAAACCCATATGTGCATGGGCCCACAAGCTACATTCACTAGGTTAATTATTATTTTTTTGAGAAAGTCACTAGATTAATTAATTTACGGTGGTACCCATCACGCCCATCAATCTATTAACCCAAAAATTAGATGGAAGTTTAATCTATGAACACCAAGAAACAATGCAGTTATATATATATAATAAATGAAGAGGATACAATTTTTGACACACATGAAGAAGAGTTATCCATCTGCTCGGCACTCATCTTTCTTTTTTCATCGAACCTCCACATTTATTATCATCAGTCACGACAAAACAATAAGTAAATTTAGAAATTCTTGCAATAAATAGAAATATTTGGCCATTAATTTGGTAGACTCTTATTGCCATCACCAATAATAGTCATTGGATTTATTCTATTCTTTCAAAATTTACCCACCTCTACCATTATGATAAATACATCAAGTTATCTCTAATTTTGCATCTAAATTAACAACTTATGTAAAAGATAATTTACAAACTACTAAATTATATAAATTACCCACCTCTACCGTTATAAAATAGAATTTAAACTAACCCCCTAAATTTGCATATAAATTACTCACATAAACCATCATGAAAAATATTTTCAATAACCCACATCTTTGTATGTAAATGACCCAATTACACCATTATGAAAGACAATTTACAATAATCCTGAATATCTTTTATAAATTACCCACCTCCACCATTATGAAAGATAATGCAAAGTAAACCCTAAGTTTGCATTCAAATTACCCATATCTGCCATTATGAAAGATAATATGAAGCAACACATTTTAATATGTATCTAAGTTATCCACCTCAACCCTTTAGAAAATAAACAAAGGCATCTCTTAAATATAATCCCTCAATCCCTACAAAGGTGCAATTCTCACTTTTCAAGGAGTCAAGGAGTGTTAACTTTGACCAGATCTACATAAAAAGTATGAAAATTTATTATATTAAATGAGTGTCATTAAATTGATCACGAAATATATTTTCATAGTATACTAATCTGAAGTCATGAATATTAATAGTATTTTTTTCATAGTATACTTACCTGAAGTCATAAATGTCAATATTATTTTTCTATAGGTTTAGTCAAACTTAAAAAGTTTGACTCGATACAAACATGTAATTGCATCATTTTGGAATACAACTAGGACATATAAATATTAATACAAAATATTACAAAAAAGTAATAATTCAATAATCATAATTACAACTCTTAATTCAAAAGTAAAGCATATATAGCTATCTTCCACCACATAGAATACATTAGGATAAATATTTATTTTAATAACTAATCAAACGTGAAAAATATTCGTTAACAAACCACATAGCAATGCAATTGATAATTCACTTTAAGTTATATTAATACTCTGTGATAATGAATTTTGTGAGTTCTTATTTTAAATAAGTTTATAAATTTTGACTAAAACGTTCTACCATATCGATATTATTAATTTTTCTTTAAGCACTCTATGTTCTATAAAACAATATTATTGTAAATATAATTATGTGATATAACAAATACAACATGTTGATTGTCATGGTGCAAGATTATTTGTACCATGGTAAGAACTACATAGGGTAGCCTAGGACCTATAATCTTTTTTAATAAAAAGTTTTTAGATAAAAGATACAATGGGCAGTAGAGTTTCAACTTAACATAAGAATAGAAAATGCAACAACTAAATTAAAACTTTGAAATATAAACTATAGGTTCATGATGTCGTAGAAAGGGATGCAGCAAGAACTTATATATCTTAAGCTTAGGTTTTAAGAAAATCCATATTGCACTGGAAAATGGATAAAACCTAAAAAATTATCTTTTAACTATAGGTAGCTGATGGAGCCTCCACATAAATTCTCATAGGACTCGCTAGAAAAATGATATATCCTAAAAATCTCACAAAAAATTGAGACATCCAGTTATCAATTCGGTAGACTAATCACCATTGATAATAATAGCCATTAGATCTATTTTCTAAAGATTTACCCTCATCTACGATTTTGTAAAAAAAACATAAAGCAATCCATGAATCTACATTAAAATTACCCACCTATGCAATTAAGAAACATGAAAAAAGTAAACATAAAATTTACAGACGAATATGACTCTAACCCGTGCGAGAGCACGAGTTGATAGACTAGTTACAAAACTAATTGTATGTTTTGATAATGTGGTGCTACAGTAAACATGTGCTAATTAGTCCATGATTTGCAGACGAATCTATTAAACCTAATTCTGAAACCTAATTAGTCCATGATTTGATAATGTGGTGCTATAGTAAACATGTGCTAAGGATAGATTAATTAGACTTAATAGATTCGTCTGGCAAATTAGTCTCCATCTGTACAATTAGTTTTTATAGTCAGCTCATGTTTAGATGTGACAGGGACTAAACTTTAGACTCCGTTCGCCTCGCTGAAAAAACAAGCCGAAACACTGTTCCGGCTGAAAAAACAAGCTGAAAAAGACGGATTATAGGAGAAGCGAACATGGCCTAGTCATTGGATCAAAACACCCCATTAGTCAGGCATGGAGGAGATGCCGTGAGCAGCGAGAGCGGGAGCAGGAACCACAGCTAGAGATGTCGCACGAGCGGGCTCGTGCCATCGTCGTTGCCGTCGAGGACAAGAACCTGGACAGCGGCATCGAGGAGGAGAGCAACGCGGGATAGAGGCAGCGAGAGGAGGAGCAGCAGGCCGCTGCTGCCGGGAAGCACAGGAGGACCCGCAGGCCGACGACGGCGACGAAGGGACGAAGGAGGAACAATGCGGGAGGGAGAAGCCATAGGGCGAGGAGGAGCCAAGGAGGAGCGCTCATCGTCGGTATCAGGGTCCAGCGGAGAGGCCGACAACAGCGATGGTGACAAGCCGACCGTGTCAGAGTCGGAGCACGCAGTGGGCGTGGATGGAAATGTTAGTCAATGGCCGCAGCGTCGAGGTTGGGGACTCGTTCACCACCGAATACCGCATGGAGGAGCAGAAGGCATGGGCGACGCAGCTGACTAGTCCCACCATGAGATGGACTGCCGCTTGGAGGGCGACGAGAACGACGGCAACGGCGCGGAGAACACCGACGGCCCCCTGTTTTGCTCGTTCAAGGAAAGGAAGGAACCCGGAGTTGGAAAGAGTGACAGGACAGAGGTTTTTAGAAAAGTTGGCACAACCATGGTGTCCAGCTGCCACTGTGGCAAGACCACGTCAGATGCTCGCGCTGGCGTGACGGGTTTTGGACCGTTGCCGTGCGACAGCAATAGATTAGGGACCCAGATAATAACATTTTTTAGTTTGAAGACGAGATGGAAATACCTCAAAAGTTCGAGGACCCACCGTGTATTTTACTCTTTTACATTTCTCAATAACGTGCAGCGGTTGTAGCGAGGAGAGATTGGATTTGTGATGGTCCATTCGTTTAATAATAATCCTATAGGTGTACACTCTTCACTTATGGACCCTGCAGAGCAGCAGATGAGCAGAGGTGGTGTACTGGTGTGTGTTGTCACCTGGGAATGTGGTTGGGGAAGGGAAAGCAGAGCAGCTGCAAGGGAACGACACTGCGCACAGCACGCCGCCACGCCCAAATGAAGGCGAGGTTCATTCAAGCTGCAGGGCATCGGGTGGGTGGGTGAGACCGATGGTGAGGACACCTTCATTCATCTCAACCTATCTTTGCGGCAGCGGCAGGCAGCCAGGCACGGCTCTGGGCAGTGGGCACTGGCAATTCTGGGCGGCTTCTGGCGTCAGTACGAGTAGTGGCATGGGTCTTGTGAGTTCTGACGGCCGCGGCGGACGCCGGCGGTCGACGGAGCCATAAGTTGGTTTGTCCAAGTGGCTGGGCTGGTAGGTGGTTTTGGGCAATCCTGCATCTGTTCCTGCTGCTGCGGCCATGGCAGCTTGGCAGCCGCAGGGCCTGAATTGCCATGGTTGGTTGGTGATAACGACGATGCTGAATTGAATGCATTGCATTGAATCCATTATTACTGATGGCCGGCCGGCCGGTCAGTCCGTCACAGTGTTCTGATGAGCGCCCTGTTCGCTTGACGTTAGCAGAAAGTAGTACGACTTAGCCCTTTAGTTGGGCCTCAAATTCCAAAAAAGTGCTACAGTATCTGTTACATTGAATGTTTGCGGTCCGTGCATAGAGCATTAAATGTAGATAAAAAAAAACTAATTGCACAGTTTGATGGGAAATTACGAGACGAACGTTTTGAGCCTAATTAGTCCATGTTTGAACACCAATTGCCAAATAAAAACGAAGGTGCTACAGTAGCCCAAATTCTGGAACTAAACACCAAACAAAATCAAACGAACAGGCCGCAGGTCTAGCAGCTGTACTGCACTGAGGTCTCTTGTTCTTAACAACTGCTGCCACAACGTGTTTGACGACGGTCTAAGCGTAATTGCAGCGTTGCAGGTGTACTGACGTGGAAGCAGTAGTATGAATCCAGGCGGGCCGATGTTGTGCACAGTCACCCACACGGCCCACGCTGTAAGCAGGAGCAATTCCACAGGATGGGCTCGCATGCCATACGCCAGGCCCAGTCCGGGCTGGGCCATTGTTTCACTTCATTTGTTTGTTTTTTCTGAAATGATTTTCTTCATTTGATTTGATGGGCCATGACTCTACTCGCTCACACACGTCGCCTTACTTTTACTTTAATTACTCTAATCAGGGAGACAGCTGAAACAGATCGGATTCATGTGAGTCGGATTCCGATATCAGCTTTTACTATTTTAGTTTGAATTTGAATATACATACATATATTTTTTAATATAAATACAAAACAAATGTCTCAAATTTGGATCTCTATTAGGATATTTACTCAATTTAATTTAGAGTGCATATTGTTGAGTTCAACATATATGAATAGAATTTTACTAATAAGTTCATTGATACCAAAGTGAAAAAAAATCAAAGTACACTTCAAATAATCTCTAATAGAGATTAGAACTAAATTGATGGATCATATTTAATAAAATGATAGGTCAAGTGAAGAAATCCAAATAAGAATGGTAGGCAACAAGTAGCCGTTTTGATTTATCAACGTCTTTGTAATTACAAAATAATTACACAAGTAGAGATTAAAGCATGTGGGTATATAACGTAGACAATGATAGCTCATAAAAACAATATATTTATCAATAAATACGAATTCTTTTCTGCAGGTATCTTTCAGAGGGACATACTAGATTCGGCACTGGTCTCAGTTATCTGAAGAGGAAGAGAGATGAGCTTTAAAGGAAGGATGGAGACGATTAGAAGTTATGGTGATCAAAGTCTTTTGGACAGATGGCGTGGGGACATCAAAGAAAGATAGCGAGCTAAAGCTTCCTTTGGTTTTGCTAAGTCTGGGTTGTTGAGTCTTTTTCTGCTGATCATTGTGTTGTTTGAGTTCCGTTTAATGGAGTTGAGTCTAGGTACGATGGAGTTGTAATAGAAGGCTATACTCATTCATGCATGAATGTGGGAGGCCAAAATATTTTATATTCCCTAATCTAGAAAATTATCAGGTTCAAGCGACCTATTTTTAAAAGGAAATGCTTGTAATTAGCATACTCTCATAATAGCAAGCAAATTAGAAATACTTAGCATATGAATTTGACCTCATCTCATAACGTGACAAAGTTATGGTCAAACGGTGTCAATTGTGCATTATTAGTTAGATGGCAGAAATTATGTTTGGTGTTGAGCTCTTTCCTCTTTGATTCAAATCTATACCATTGTTATTGGCGAAAAACGCACTACATGATCAATGGGGGAAAACAACACCAAGAATCATGTGGTCAGATAGATTATTTCCTGTTTCATAATTAATTTAGATTAATACTGATCCGACAACAACACATTGAGGGCATGTTTAGAACACAGAGATTTCACACGAAAGCACAAGAATTTCATAGAAATCACAAGTCACATTAATTTCACATGATTCAAACATGGCCTAAAACCGGAAAAATAAACCCTATAATCCAAATAAGACAAAGAAAGTACTCATGGTGCTAGGAGCTCAGCAATAATCACACCTCAAAGACCATACTCCAATATATGATCTCATCACTGTTCTAAACATTAGACAACCAGAGGCAAGAAAGAAGGATAAAACAAGTGGACGAGAAATGCAGGGACGGATCCAGCGGTGGGCCGGGACGCTCAAGCTCCCCCTGCCGCTACTGATCCTATGGAGCCCCCTAGAGCACCTTCAAGAACTTTTTACCATGACTGCTTTGAGGAGGAGAAGCTGAAGGTTGAAGATGACAACTTTAGTCCCCTTGAACTTTCGTCCCCGATCCGTCACTAGAGAAATGTACAGATCAACAAAGGTAGAAATGTACGAACACACTATGTGTGTCACAGACAGAGGTGGAGCTCCCCTATGGCAGGGTGGGGTAGATGCCCTACCGCCGAAGCAGAGAACCCCACCCCTGTCTTCTCCCCAGACGGCAGGGGCCATGGTGATGGCCTGGGCGGCCGTGTCGAGTTGCTGACGATGTCGAGTTCTGTGATGTGTCATGAGTTGGACCAATAAAGCATAGTAGAAAGCGACAAAAAGGGCCCATTCTCTCCCTCCTTGGTTGTCTGGCGCTCTCTAGACGACTTGACCCACTCAGCCATTACATTGTTGTGCACGTTGTGTCGCCACCGCCACCACTGCTCAAAACCTGTGAGGCTAGTCCGACATGAGGATGTTGTTTGCCTCATGAGGAGGTAAACATTTTGGAGCTATGTTTTGCCCATCTACATTTTTGGGCACGCTCCACCACGGGTCACGCCACCATCACCATGTGTGTCATGCCACACATATTGGTCGCTTAAGTGCTTAACTCAGTTCTTAGTTAACATGATGTTCATTTAGTCACGTCAATTTATGTCATATGATCATATTTATTTATCAATCACAACATGTGTCCTCGTTTGATAAAAAAGTGCTAGTTTCTAAAAATTTAGTTTGAGATGTGTTGTGGGCTAAAAAGGACCACGGACGCGTTGGCTTGCTTCGCAATCCGTGTGGGCTGGCCCCCATCATGAGGCCACAAATTCGATGAAGGTATGGTCAGCGCAGGCCGTCCGTAGTGGAAGGAAGAAGGAGAGAACAAGTGCGGCCCAGCCTAGCCCAGCCCAGCCTAGACCAGGTGAAAGGAATCTGGGTTGAAGTCTAATCTGATGTTGGACTCTGATGTCGGGTCTCAACAATCATAATAAATAGAGAGGACGGGTGGAGCACATGGCCCAACCAACCCAAGCCCTAGCCACCACGGTTCCTCGCAGTGCAGATCTCTCGAGTCGAGGGGAAGAAAGTGCCCGCCGCTGCGACCAAATCCTTGATCAGAGATGGGCAAGGCCGGGTGGGGTTGCGGAGGAGGTGCTGGCGGCGGCGACGGCGGCGGCAGCCAAGACGAAGAAAGTGATGAGGAGGCTTCCCCAAGATTATGTCGACTCTGTCCTGGCGATGAAGCCCAAGCAGCCGGCCAGGTTTCCCCCGGGGTCGGAGCCAAAGCGGATCTCCGAGGAGTGTCGGCGCCAGTCTGCCAAGGTGAACGGGCTCATCAGGGGCAATCACGACCACATCCGCAGCATCCAGGAGTACTACCACTGTGGGCTCGACACCAAGGGCTACGTCGAGGACGAGGACGAGGTGGAAGTCTCCGATGATGGATTTTGAAGCCAATAAGCCCACTGAACTTTTTTAATATTGACACTTTGATAGTAAAAAAAACTTTTATAATATTTATTAGGGGCTATTGCGTTCTCGCCCCTACTTTGACGTCCAGTTGTGATTTTACCCCTACTTTTGTCATTGTTGTGATTTTACCCATGTTTTTTGAAAACGAAGCTTAAGTTTACCCCTATTCCGTCAACAGCAGGTAATGGTGTCAAATGGGCTCAGTAAGAACAAGTTTGCCCATGCGAAATTACCCCTACTTATTTGAATACATTGTGATTTTACCCCTGCTTGGCCTACAAATCTCATCACCGAATACAGACATAAACTCATTCTTCCTACAAACCAAATCACAGGAGCTGGACGCGATGCCGCACGTGAAGTTGCCGCTGGCGACGAGGAACTGGAAGGAGATCCCGAGCGCCGGCTCGTACAGAGTGGTGGTGGGCCCCCCGAGGCTCCAGCACACCGCGGTATGGTTGGGCCGGTGGAGCGCGCATGCGTGGGAGTCGCCAATGGCTAGGCCATACCCGAGAGGTCCCTTGGCAGCGCGCACCGACATCGTCCGTGCCCGACTAGAGTGCGGCGCCCAAGGTAAAGACGGTGCATGCTGGGGAGCCCCCCGCGGCGAGGTATGTCACGACGGTCGCGTTGGCGAGCCCCGCCTGCACCGCGCTATCCTGCGGGCCCCAACATCGGACGACCACGGACGCGTTGGTCTCGACAACGTAGGTGAAGCCGTCCTCGGAGACCAGCGAGCGGAACCCGCCGTCGGCCTACATGGGCAACCGGTCCCCACAGCGCCACCATAGGACTCTCCCGGTCCCAGAGGTGGAGGTGTTGGCTTTGTAGGCCATGAAATGGTCCCCATTGACGGCGAGGTCGGCGAGCGGGTCGGGGCCGTTGTAGAGCCGGGCGTCGTCGCTGGATCCACCGCCAAAGTCCTCCATGGGGGGGCGTGCCCACAAGACCTCCCTAGATCCGCTGTCGGGAAGCACACCGGCCATGGATCCGCCATGGGGGGGCACGCCCGCCATGGATCTAGCCGCCCTCCACTGGATCCAGCCACCGGGGGGCACGACCGCCATGGATCCGGTCGCCCTCCACCGGATCCAGTCGCTAGGGGCGCGCCCACCATGGATCCGGCCGTCCTCCATCGGATCCAGCCACCGAGTGGCACGCCCGCCATGGATCTAGCCGAATCCGAGGTGAGGGAGAAGGGTTACGCCCGCCACACCACTGGATGAGAGCCGCGCCCGCCGCTGATGGAGGAGAGCCACGCCATCCACTACCGGAGGAGAGCCATGCCCGCCATGCTGGAGAGCCGAGCAAGGAAGAGGGAGAGTGAGAAGGAGAGGGTGGCGGCGCTGTTCAGGGAGGGGTAGGGGCACGGCGCTGCTCGGGGAGGGGAGGGGGCGTAGCGCCGCTCGAAGTCATGAGGAAGGGGCACGCGCGGCGCTGCTCTCAGCCATTGGGCCCTGGATGCCCGACGCCCGAGTGCCTGCCCACCCGATGAATAGATTGACGTGAGGAGAATAAGAGAGACAGAGAGGATACGGTAGAGGATGGGGGATTGGGGAGGGTATGAGTGGTTAAGGGGTATTGTTGTCCTTTGGTCTTACTGTGAAGGGTTTTGTTGTTTTTTAATTTTTTATTCCAGATACAACTAATAGAGTTTAAAGTAAGGGTAAACTGAGGCTTAGTAGTTACAAAGCAGGGGTAAAATCACAACGATGACAAAAACATGGGTAAAATCACAATTAGACATCAAAGTAGGGGCAAGAACACAATATTCTCTATTTATTATGCATGCACTAATCGGTGAAAGAATCTGCGTGCTCTGAAGGGCTCGCACTTACACGAGCCACTGCTATGTCGTCGCATGTGGAGGTTACGTCCCTAGCCATGAAAACATGCGTGTGTGTCCTTGTAACTAATTGTTTTGTAGTTTAATAGGGTGTAAGACGTGACTTGGACAAAGGTGACATAATGATCCCACGATCAACACCATAAGCAAAACCCTAGAAGCACAAGAGAAGACCCAAGATATCAAGCAAAGTCCAAGCACGAAGATAGGAACCAAGCCAGATGAAAGATCGCGAAGAAACGAGCTCCACAGAGGTGATCGGACGTGGCCCTATGAGGACCGGACATATCTGATCAGTTGCTTGTCAACAGCAGGCGTCAGCAGCTGTGACCAAACACTGAGCGAGGCAGTGATCGGACACACAGGCTTCATTGTTCATCGTCGCGGCAACAACTCAGTGAGGACCAGATGCAGTGGCACTAGATGATCGGACGCACAAAGTGCAGTGTCCAATCATGTCCAGAGAGGTTCTAGAGCGGCGCAAATGCGACCAGATGTGTCCGGTCGATGATGACTGGACTCGGTCCAGAGTCCGATCAACGCGTGCGCTCAACGGTCGGGATGACCGGACGCGTCCGGTCAGGACGACAGCAGCGTTCGGTCAGTAGCAGAAAGTTGGGTTTCGCCCCCAACGGCTACTTTCTTTATGGGGCTTATAAGTAGACTCCCCCAACTAGCCATTTGAGGGGTGGAGAGCTGAGAAAACATACCAAGGGTGTTGATACACCATTTTAGTGATCTCCATTTGCATAGTGCTTTGTGATTCATTAGGTTATTAGCGTAGGTGCTTTGCGAAGTGCTTAGGTTGATTAGACCACCGCTTATGCGCTTGCTTTAGGTTTAGGCCTAGTGTTTAGTGAGGTTTGCACATCTCTTATCACTCGGTACTTGCGCGCACCATTGTTGTACATCAGAGGGGCTTGTAGTCTTGCGAAATGACACCAACTGCATTTGTGGTGTGGCCGCCACCGTGTAACGAAGGGAACAAGGCCCGCGGCGGTTCGGCCGGAAGCTTGATAGTAAAGACGACGGGGAGCATCCGAGAGAGGCTTGCCGTAAGGCACGTCAGAGACCCACTTGCGCATGGGGAAGGCCTGAGGCTATCCACAGAGTTACCCGACCAGGAGCTTGGCCCTTGCGAGGGATTCTTTATGAGGGGCTCCAACGAGGACTAGGGGGAAGCTTGCGCGATTTTCGATACCTCAGTAAAAATACCGAAGTCGTCGACAGGAGTTTGCATATCTCTACCTTACTTTTTAGCTTCCGCATTTACATTGCAATGTTGGTGTGTGCTTTACTTTTCTAGCTTAGTGATAGGCTAGTTGATAGGTTTGGAACCTAGGTTGCATAACTCCTTTTGAGGTAGACACTACGTAAAAAACAATTTTTAGCAACGATTTGATTTTTTTTGTAGGGGCGGCTGGTGATGAAGCCGCCCCTACAGTGGCATGCTCGGGTGCCCAGACACTAGCCGCCCCTACAAATGGAACAGCAGGGGCGGCTGGTGATACGAGCCACCCCTACAAATGGGTCTGATTTGTAGGGGCGGCTCAATTACCAGCCGCCCCTAGAGTTGCTATTTGTAGGGACGGATAGTGATTGAGCCGCCCCTACAAATGCCCCCATATATATAGCTATGATTTGTAGGGGCGGCTCAATCACCAGTCGCCCCTACAAATGACCCACATATAAAATAGCTGCAGCACCTTCTTCCTCCTTGGGTCACTCACTCTAGCCCGTGAAAGAAAGGTGGGCAGGCCTTGGGCACCTCCCAAAAATTGCTCTACTAAGGGGGGAAGGTTTTGGTCTCAAATCCTTTGGTGAAGAGGTTGTAGAAGGTAAGAAAATACTATTCCACACTTTTTTGAAGTTTTAATGGTTGGTTAGTGAGTAATTAGAGTTTTGTTTTTCTCTCTCTTCTATGGTGCTTGAGCTACTTATGAAGCAAATTAGACCCAAGTTTTAAATGTACTAGGGTAAATTAGGGAGGGGAACAAGATCATACCCTTATTTGGTCCATGTTTCTTGATTTTAGTGAACAATTAGTTAGTTTTATGGATGTTTCATGTGCATGTGGATCTAGATCTAGGGTTTAGTTTTTTTATTAATTTCGTTTTTGTAAATTTATGTTTGATGAAATTGGACTAGGGTTTGTATGAAAGATATTGGGTAAAGTATAATTATTGCTAATTGTTGTCTTTGAAATTGTTTATTGTAATCAATAAATATGTATTTTAATTATTTATGGATAAATGGGCCATTAATTAATTTTCCTATACCATGGTGTGTTTGTATGCTTCATGTAATTATATTAGATTTATATTCATATATATCTGAACTATATACAATTATTCTCAAGTAATTATTAATTTGTTTTATTTTTATATATATCTGAATAAGTAGTCCTTTAATGTTTGTTTTGTTGATGTTGTAAAAGATGGAGTACAGGAACTCTTGGATGTATGGTTCGTTAAGGTTAAAGGCAGGTTTCCGTGAAGAGGTGGATAAATTTATTAAAGCCGCAAAGAAGCATGCAACGATATTGAAAGAGAATAAGGATACAATTATTTGTCCATGTAAAGATTGCAAGAACCGTATGGCATGGATAGATGTGACTATCATCAGATCACATTTGATTATGTGAGGATTTGTTGAGGACTACATAGTGTGGATTCATCATGGTGAAACGGTTATTGTTAACGACGAGGATGAGGACGAATACGACGACGAAACCATAGAATCTCTGTTCCAATATTCAGTAGAGCTTGATGTACGAATGGATTTCGAGTTTGGCAATGAACAAGGTGGTGATGCTGGTGGTTGGGATGGTAACGACGAAGGTGGTGCCAATAATGATGGTGGAGCACGTGTCGGGGATGAAGATGATTTGGAGGACATGATTCGAGCCCTTGGACCAGAGATTTTACTAAATAGCCCGAAAGGTCTAGAAAATTTGGAAAGGGCAACAAAAGCATCGAAGGAGACTGTGTATGGTGTTGAAAAGGGCTATCCGACACATTGGACATTGCTATGTTTTGTGCTTGGCTGCTCATCCTAAAGGCTAAGTACGGCTGATCAGACTGTAGTTTCAATGATCTATTGCATCTCCTGTCATGGGTGCTGCCACAACCAAACTCTATTTCCGCCAATACATACCAAGCGAAGAAGGTCATAAGTCCATTGACAATGGGGGTTGAAAAAATCCATGCATGCCCTAACCACTATATACTTTTTCGTGGCAAAACGTTCAAGTCACTGGATAAATGTCCCCGATGTGGGGCCAGCCGATACAAGAATAATGACCTTTATGGTGGGGACGAAGCCTCCACGGGGAAAAAGAGGAATAAGAAGGGTACAAAAAAGGTGGTACAAGAATCTCAGTCCCTAGAGGACACTCCATTAGGCAACGATGCAAAGCAGAGAAGAATTCCTGCCTTGGTAATGTGGTACCTGCCAGTGACCGACTGCTTGAGACGTATCTTCCTAAACCCTAAAGAAGCCGCACTCATGACATGGTGGGATGATGAGCACAAGGTGGATGATGATAAGATTGCACACCCGGCTGATTATAGTTAGTGGCAAAGGTTTGATGAGAAGCACAAAGAATTCAGCGATGACCCAAGGAATGTACGGTTTGGCTTGAGCACCGATGTAATGAATCCCTTCAATGAGAGGATGAGCGACCACAGCACATGACCAGTGATCTTAACCATGTACAACATCCCAACATGGTTGTGTCAGAAGAGAAAGTACCTTCTCCTCACTATTCTTATTTCTAGCCCCAAACAACCAGGCATTGATATAGACGTGTTCCTCGAGCCTTTGATGCAAGAAATAGAGAGGCTATGGAGGCATGGGGAGCAGATGTACGATGCGTTCTGAAAGGAGGACTTTATATGTAGAGCAATAATATTTATTACTACCAATGATTACCCCACGTTGTTTGCTTTGTCTGGACAAATCAAAGGAAAGACGGGATGCTTGGTTTGCTTGGATGGTACTACATGGGTGTACCTGGATGCATCCAAGAAGATAGTTTACCTAAGGAACCGATGCTTCTTAAAGACAAGTCACAAGTATCGCAGCAAATTGTTCTTTAGATTTTATGACAACGCCCCAGAGATTGAACCCCCTTCGGAGAGACGTCATAATGGAGAACACGTGTATAGAATGGTGAAAAACATACACGTCATCTATTTAAATAAGAATCCGGATGGGAAAAACAGAGATAGAAGCACACCTCCTGTCGAAGGAGTACCTTTCAAGAAACAATCGGTCTTCTTTCAGTATCTGCCTTATCGGCCAGACTTGGAGGTCCCCATGCCATTGATGCTATGCACGTGCAGAAGAATGTCTTTGAGAGTCTCATTGCTACCTTGATGGATACAGGCAAGTCAAAGGATGGTCTAAAAGCACGAAAAGACATGGTGCAGCTAAACGTGATGCCACAGTTTCACCCGGTACCTCAGGCTAATGGAAAATACACTATGCCCATGACGTGCTTCAACCTAACACCAAACGAGAAGAGAGTTATATGCACTTTCCTGAGGGGATCAAAGTCCCGACTGGGTTTTCAGCAAATATGAAGAAGCTAGTGTCGATGAAGGACTTGTCAATAACACACTGCAAGGCTCATGATTGCCATGTGATGCTGACAGTATTTCTACCTATTGCAATTAGGGCTATAAAGCCAGAGTTCTTGAAAATGGCCATCACCCGCATGTGCTACTTCTTTTCGAAGATCTCACAGAAGACGATTGGCAAACAAGAGTTGAGTGACCTACATGAATTTGTGGTGGAGACACAAAATCAACTAGAGATATGTTTACCTCCTGCTTTTTTGATATAATGCCACATCTCATGATTCACATGGTTCATCAGATACAAGCGCTGGGCCCTTGCTACTTGCATGAAATGTGGTCCTACGAGCGGTTCATGTTGGTTCTAAGTTGATACGTGCATAATCGAGCATACCCAGAGGGCTCCATGATAGAGGGTTACAGTACTGAAGAAGTCATCGAGTGCTGTCAAGAGTACCTAAAAGTATAGAAAGGGATTGGTAAACCCAATTCTCGTCACAAGGGTAGGCTGGCTAGGAAGGGCACCAGTGGTAGAAAAGTGTTCATCGACCATGATTACAAAGAGGTGAGTCGGACGCATTACAATGTCTTGTAGAGTACACAACTGATGCAACCGTACATTGATGAACACTTGGCTATCATTATGGCAGAGAGAAATAGTTGTTTGGATGATTGGGTCATGAAACAACATAAGTAACAACTAACTACGTGGTTGAAGGACCAAAACATACCGCCTGGAGAAACCATAGACTCTATTACCATCAGTAGGTTAGTAGATGGGCCATTGAGACAAGTGACATCTTGGAATGCTTATGACATCAATGGGTATACGTACTATACCCACGCAAAGGATAGTAAATATGTGAACCAAAACAACGGCGTTCGAATAGAGGCTCTCGATGGATTGGGGTGAAAGATCCAATACTTTGGCATCATTGAAGAGATATGGGAACTTGACTATGGAAGGGATATAACGGTGGTCCTGTTTCGATGCCACTGGATCAAACAACACCAACTGAACGATATCGGATTGAGAGTCCTAGACCTTGAGAATCTAGGCTACCAAGATGACCCTTGGGTGCTCGCTTCACGTGTCGCACAAGTTTTCTATATGTCTGACCCACAAAGTAACCTCCCCCTGAAGAAGAAGACAAAGCACGTGGTTGCCTCTGGGAAATAGCACATTATTGGAGTTGATGGCGTGGATGATGTTGAAGCTTACAATAACTACGATAAGATGCCGCTATTCACAGACTTTCCTAAGAAGACCAGTGTTGTGGAAAAGAACCTCCCCAAAGACATTGCCATGGGAACGAAAAGGTGTCAAGGGGAAAATCGTTACAGCGGGCTAGCTAGTTGTTGAACGTGGAGTGTTTATGTAAGTGTGTGTTTGTAAGACTTCATTTATGTATGCATGTGTATATATTTATGTACATGCGTAAGACATATTGATCATCATGAACAGTTGTGCTTTTACTTTTTAATCTCTGGGTAAAATTTGTAACTAGTCTTTCTCCCTCATACTAACTCCAAATGTGATAATTTTTTTCCTAAAATTTTCTAAAATCTTGCCCTATCAAGTTAGTGTGTTGATTTGGTCATTCTTTTCATTTGACAAAGTTTGAGCACTTCAAATTTTCAAATTTTAAAAAATGACAAGTTCGAACGAGATTTTCAACCATTAAATGATTTCAGCTGAAAAAGTGATGAATACCAAAGTTGTATAACTCATCAAGATCTACAACTTTTATTTTAATCATTTCTTCATCTGACAAAGTGATATTAAACATTGTTCACAAATCAAAATGTTTCTCGTATAGTTCAGGAAACTATGAGTCATATATGAATTTATGAACAATGTTTACTAATACTTTATCACATGAAGAAGTGACCAAAATAAAAGTTGTAGATAGTGATGAGTTCAACAACTTTTATGTTCACGACTTTTATTGTTGAAATCATTTAAGGTTTCAAAATCTTGTTTGAAGTTCCTAATTATTGAAATTCAAAATTTCAACTGTTCAAATTTGGTCAAATGAAAATATAATCAAAATAAAAGTTGTACATATTGATGAGTTCTACAACTTTGGTATTCATGAGTTTTTCATCTGAAATCATTTACTCTTTCAAAATATTGTTTCAAGTTGAAATTGTTTGAATTTCAAAATTTGAATGGTTCAAACAAAGTCACGTGACAAGATGACCAAAATAAAAGTTGTACATGTTGATGAGTTATACAACTTTTATGTTTATAATATTTTCATTTTATTCCATTTAATGTCATAAAATTATAGTCGAAGTTTTAAAATTTAAATTTTTAATTTTTGTTTTTTTGTTTTCTATATTGTTTTGACTACAATTGTTTATATATATATTTCTTCATATATAGAATAATACAAAATATTATATTTATGCATATACACAATTGTTTTTATATTACTTTTATTTTGGTCATAATTGTTTTATATATACATAATTGTTTTTATAATACATAATTAATAATTTAAAAAAATAAAAAATATTTGTAGGGGCGGCTGGATCAGGAACCGCCCCTACAAATCATCCCGACTATAAATCCAAGGGCGCACGGGTGTTGTCTACTGTTGGGCGCTCTCTTCTCCTCCGATGCCATCAGGCTGCCCCGCCAACGCCAGCCCGCGCCCCTTCCCGGCCGACGCCGGCCCGCGCCCCTTCCCCGCACCCGCGCGCCCCATCTCTGCACCCGCGCGCCCCCTCCCCGCACCCGTGCCCGCGCGCCTGCTCCTCCCCACCCTACGGTTTCCGACTGGTCGGCGGCGCGCCTTACTAGGGTTTCCACCGGTGGGTGGCCTCCGCGCACTAAGTGCAGGAAGACCCAATACACAATCGCTCTCTTTCTCTCTACTTCCGCTGTATTCACACGCGCGCCACCTCCACAGGCCCCATCGCCGACGCTCGCCCGCTCGCCTCCACACCACTGCTCCCATTGGCTGCCCGGCCCTAGACACCGCCTGCCCCGGTGGTTGGCCCCGGCCGGCCGATCGCCCTAGGACAGCCCATGCGGGGAGTTTCCCCTGTGCAGGTTGCCCGCCCCAGGACCTGCTCTAGCTCTGTTTCGCGCAGTGGTTGACGGCCGTCTTCAACCTGTGCATGTCGCCGGCACCTCGTCTCCAGCCTCCACTAGTCCCCGCCACATCTCGATCTGCTAGAGGAGCTGAGCCCACCGGTGAGGAACTCCCCGCCCATATCATATCCGCCCAATCTGACGCGCGACTCCCGCCAGGTCCTCATTTTCCTCACCCTTTCTCTCCCTCTTCTCTATTGCGTGCATACAAGAACGTCTCCAGTAGGATGAATGGTTAGTGAGCAAAACTGAGTTGACTTGAATCAGTTGAGCAAAAAAAAAAAGTAGACACTACATATACGATTTAAGATGTAAATTGAAAACTGAGTTGACTTGAATCAGTTGAGGTTCAGATAAATGATTTATAGTCAGCACTATGCCCATCAAAAGAGAAAAAAAAGAATAATTGTTTATTAACCTTTGAAGAATGCATGGCTTGGTCTCCTACATATGACCTTCTGAAACTTTGTACAAAGACGAGAATAGCTCGGTCAAGCCTTTACTTACTTAATTCTTGATATCTCAACTTGTTAAATAATCCACCTTGGGTTCAAAACCATGTTATGAGGCATGATTAAAGCTATGTCTATAAAGGCTGGCTGCATAATTGCATAATAGCTGTGCTAAGTCTATCAAAGCTTCTTAAAATCTAGAAATACCCTATCTGAGATGATTTGGGTGTTGCACATTCTGTTCAACAATCATGTATTAGAATTACTGTACCTAATAATTAACCAATACATGAAATTGATAGCTTACAAGCTATTGCACTAGTTGACAGTTTCAATTTAGGTGATTGTCATCCACACCTAGCATGTCAAAATCAAGAACTGGAAGCACAAGCAAAAGCCAACTCCTAATATAAATAATACAAAATGCTATTCACCTTATAATTTGAGACTTGGAGGATATACTGTCGTTCCTTGGAGTCCATCATAACAAGCTTTGTTTGCCAATCCGTCATTTGCTCTACTTGTTGCTTCTCCACATCATTTTAAAATTTCTCCGACATCCTAGAAAAAACACAAGTACTTATCATGTTTGACACAGAAATCTAGGTGACAATGATAACTAACAAGTGAGAACTCAAACTATGAAATGAACAGGTTTCCACTCACTTCTTCAGCTCAGTAAGCTTGTTTATGGCCTTCCGCGTGTAATCAAGTAGTGCTTTTGACTCCTTATGCACTTTGTCCCTCTTCTCCTCCACCTCTGCTCGCCTCAGAGACAAGTCTGCACTTGCCACCACAAAGCTGCAAGACAAATATTTTAGAAACTAGTCAAAAAATGCCAAACAAAAAAGAATGATGTGATAGTTCCTATACCACCCAAACACCAAACAGAATCAGATGCAATACATACATTCAGAGAAATTTCTTGTATATACAACATTGAGGACATAGTTTTACATGTTTGCCAATTTAGATTTTTGCTTTGAGTTCCATTAAGTCATGTTAGTTTAGTCTCAATTTAGTGTGGATCCAAACCAAACATAAATGCAAAAATAGCAGAGTGCCTCCATCAAGCGTCAGTTTTGTTAATTTCTGTGGATCAGAAGCTGGAGGGCATAGAAGGTTGAGGAGAGATGTGGTTTCTTGTAACAAATGTTGGTAGTTTCTCATGGTTGTAAGGCAGCCCTTTATTGGGTTTTGTTCTAGATTCAAAATGATTGACTTAAACCCTGCACTGTAATCTGAATTGTTGTCCTTTCATCTTTATGAAAGACGAGACATGGCCCCAAAACTCTACAAAAAAATGGAAGATTCATCGTTCATGCAATGGCAGTAATAAAATTCCAAACAATGAACATATGTACCCATCAGAAGTACAGATCTCTCAATTTTTTTCCTTTTTTCCTTCACTTTTTACAAAAGTCTCACCATGTTATGTGTGTTTGGTATAATATCTGCTTTGCTATGTTAACATCAAAACTAGTTCCTGTTGCACACTGTAGTTCTAGTGCTTTTCCTAAGCATTAGAAAGGTTGAGTTATCAGTCATTTTTTCAGTTAAGTCAACAGCTGCTGCTTCTACTACTCTCCTATATGGCAATAGCTACGCTGCTACTTTTTTTGGCAGCAGCTGCTGCTCCTTTGCTGAGTTAAATGATATGCATACCTCTCTTCTCTCTTCTACTCACCTCTCTTCTCCTCTCTTCTATTTTCTCCTCTATTCTCTCTTGTTTGGCAGCAGCAGTTGCTCCTATTCTAATTTAAATAATGTGCAGACCTCTATTCTCTCTTCTCTCACCTCTCTTCTCCTCTTCTATCTTCTCCTCTCTCCTCTCTTGTTTGGCAGTAGCAGCTGCTCCTTTGCTGAGTTAAATGATATGCAGACCTCTCTTCTCTCTTCTACCTTCTACTCACCTCTCTTACTACTCCTACTCCTCCTCCTCTTACTACTCCTACTTCTACTCCTACTACTACTCCTCTTACTACTCCTACTACTCCTCTTACTACTTGCTACTCCTAAGTGGCTGCTGCTCTTACTCTACTACTACCACTCTACTGCTACACTTACTCTACTCTACTACTTTCTACTTACTACTACTACTACTACTTGCTACTTCCAGCTACTAACTGTTGGCTGCTGTTGCTTTTTTTTGGCAAATCTCCCAGGACTCGCCCAGGACTTGTTGTCCTATCTTTTGCCATCAGCTGCTGCACTATGTTTGTTAAGCAGCTGTTGCTTTTTTTTGCCAAATCTCCCCTCTCCTCTCCTCTTCTTTGTTTTGCCGATGATGAAATTGTCCAAGTCCATACATTATATGGAATATGAGCTGATGATCAAGAACTTGTGAGGAACTTGGCATCATTAGCAGCCGCCCCTACATTACCTTCTGCTATCTTCTCTGTTATGATGCCTTGATGCTCCAAGTTCAAGATCAGATGATGATTGACATGTTTCTGAGGCCTCTACTACTGCTAATTCTCATTTTTTGACATATTGTTGTTTTATAGGACTACTTTGTTTTATAGACCTTTTTTATTTCTTATACCTTCTCGCGTACCTAAAGTACACTTTCTTGCATCTATTAGAACAAAGCGTGAAATAATGTCACTGACACCAGATAGTGCAGCCCGGTGCCCCAAGCATGATGAGCAGCCAACCCTTGAGGAGCAAGAACTAGAGGACCAGCTTACTCAGGAATAGTTCAATAATGAGGTAGAAAAGGATCTAGAAGTGATGCTTACTCAGGGGTAGTGTGACAAGGAGGAAGGCCCCGAAGGAGAGGCTGCTGAAGGCGAAGAAGAAGAGGATGATGATGACTCAGAAGAGGGATATGAAAGTCCCAAGGATCCTTTCCCTCGTGAAGCCAGAAGGAGGCCAACGGAGGAAGATTTGGACAAGGATTTTGACCCGAACGAGGAGGTAGGAAAAAAAGCCTTAGCTTATAAATTTTGCTAAAGCTTTGGCTGTGTTACCTATGCTAACACTTTGACCTGTCGTATATACAGGTCCCTCCTGAAACTCGGAAAAGACGACATCGACGTTCGTGACATCTCGCTGGACAAGACGGAGTAGAGGAAAGGAGAGCAGAGGCAATAGCCACAGAGATGGATCACGATGCCTCTGCTCCACAACCTCAAGACACAACCATGACTACCAAGCCTAAGAGGAAATAAGGGGATAGAAAAGGAAATATATATCCAGATAAGGCATGCTATGTGATAACGGAGGTCGCGCCAGCAGGGGAGATCCTTGAGCCAAAGGAATTAAGAGGATGATTCTATAATGCGATCGGGGCCCTAGTAAGAGATAAATTGAACCCAGCAATCCCTAACTGGAAAGAGGTACCAGAGAACACAAAGAATGCGCTATGGGATAGGCAGCTAAAGCTCAATTTTAGATTTCCAGAGGATAAGCACGAATTGGTAAAAAAAAATGCTATCAGGATGATGGCAGAGTCATTCTGACGTTGGAGGTCGAAGCTCAACATGAAGTATATCCAAAAGGGGTTAACTCCCTTCAATGAGTTCAGCAAAATAACTCCTAGCCAATGGGAGGAGCTCGTGGCTCAGAAGACTTCACCAAAGGCATTGAAGCTCAGTGCCCGTAACACCGAGCTAGCGAAGAGGAACAAACACCACCATCATCTAGGCCCCGGTGGCTACTATACCAAGGAAGAACAGTTTAGGAAGATGGACGAAGAGGCCGCAGCTCCTGAGAATATCGATGTGATGAATTTGAAGGTACGTTCAAGGAATTGGATATATGCGAGGAGTATAGAATCATCCGGTGGTAATCTTAAGTTTGATAAGTCGGAGACCTAAGAGGCAGTATCAAGGATATTGAAATATGTTGAAGACAAGGAGAAGGGCTTATTCAATCCTTCTAGAGAGAGGGACGAGCTTAGCCTTGGCTTGGGAAACAAGGAGCACATAGGCCGCACTAGGAGGCTAGGGAAAAGGACGACCTAGAAGCAAGGATTCGAAGAGGACAGGCACATGTACAAGAAACATGGTAGAGACCGGGAGACTAGTCTTGAGCTCCAAGTGAAGGCTCTAGTTGCGAAGGCGCTGGAGGAGCAAGGACTGTCTACGGAGCCACGGATATTAGTGACGCCACCGAGAGAACTAGCATTAGTTGGCAGCCCTCTGAAAGTTCCTAGCAGCCAAGGTTCCACTGCAGCCACAACCCCTGTTGATCGTATACGGGAACCAACTAGTTGCACCTTGGTGTTTCTCAGCGGCCGGAAGAACACTATGATGGAGGTGGCAACGGGTGTGGCACATCCTCCTAGTGGCTTACACCACAATAATAAGATACCGCTAGACTACACTAAGGTCGAGGTGCATATAGTGAAGTCCGAGTTCATGCAGTGGAGGATAGACTATGCAACTCCTGAGGGGCTGGTGTTACTCAGAGATGTTATGGGGCAGTTCATCCTCTGGCACAAACGAGACATTATATTGACTGCTTCTTCGCCACCTCCCCCTCTCCCAAATTTGGAGCGAGTTGTTGAGGTCAGGGAGATATTTTCACCATCTCGTGACCCCCACATTCCTGAGATGCCACATTCTTCCCCGCCTCCTAGCGAGCATGTGCCTGATGAGATGCCACAACCTTCTCCAGCTCATACCGAGCAAGTGCATGATGAGATGCCACAGTCTTCTCAACAAGCACAACCGATACATGAACAACGAGTGCCTCCTAAAGAAGGTGGCGCACAAGAAGATGAGGACGTGCCTGAATGGGAACTTCGAAAGAAGCATCCAATCACCATAAGGCTAGTTTATGTTTCGATCAAAGACGTCTCGTCGGTGTCCAAGTGGTTTTCCCATGACCAGTTCAAGCCTGAGAACCAAGTTAAAAAAGTCCCATCACGGGGTTCTAAGGAGGCCGTCACTAGCAAACTCCACCAAATTGTAAAGCAGTATCCAAATGTTGATGCCATCGAATGGTCAAAGGATTGCCCGAAAACATATGAAAGAGGCAAGCCCTTCCTACCAAACCGGGACATCTAGCGCCTACCACTTGGAATGAGAAGGTTCCATGATTGGTACTTGCGTGTTCTCCCAACGAGCATAGATCTCATACAAGCATGCTTCCCCACCAACACATTTGGAAGCCCAGCTGGGAAAATTGTCTTTGACTTCAATGACATGCAGACATGCTTTCACCTGGGAGAAATGGAGATGAATCTAATTCACACGTGGTGCCTGTAAGTCCTTGTCCTCCCGATATGATATGAATGTAATCTTTGAATTTTGTTGTAACTAACCCACGCCGTGATTTGTAGAATGCAAGTGTACATTGTCAAACAAATGCCAAGTGTGAAAGCCGGGTATGTAGACCCTCAAGCTATAGCCCAAACAAATTTTAATTACCCTAAACAGTGGACACTGGATGCCAAAGAGCTAGCTGCTGCAAAGACTCTTCGGGAGAAAGAGCGCATCCGTACGGCGAAACTAAGGGAAGAGTCCCTTAAGGTTGCGGCATACATTGCCTTGGCTTTCAAAAATCTCCAACAACACTCTACTATATGGCTACCATACAACTTCGAGTAAGTTCAACTCTATACTTAAAGCTTTGTTCGATATATTTTATTTGATGCAAAAGAGCTTATCTAGTTCTATGATTAAATCCATGCAGCAACCACTGGATTTGTATAGTCGTCGATGTCGGGAGGAGCATGGCATGGGTCTTTGATGCATTAGATAGGGACACGGTGACATACAAAGACTTCATATCGATTCTCAAGACGTATACATATCGACAATCCTCATTAGCTTATATGTTTGTATACATACGTGTAACGTTCACTTTTGGATACTAACAAGTTGTATTTGCTAAAATAATTCAAACAGGGCATTTAGGTTCTATGTCACTAATCATCATGGAAGGCATGATCCAGCAAGGAAGGAAAAGCTGGCTATAAAAACACTATGTGCGATAAGTGTAACTTACTTCTTTAGTACCCCGTTACATAGCTGTCAAAAGCATTACTTAACATTTTCATATGCAAAACACACAGTGCCCCAAACAGAAGCCTGGGAGTGTACATTGTGGACACTATATATGTTCTATGATAACACCGGTGCCTACAGGAGACACCCCTTAAGGGTAAGTTTGAACCTCTTCACCCGTAGTATAAAAACTTCGTACATGGTATGAAATACTAAACCGAAACTTGTTCTCTTGTAGTGGAGAGAAGAGAAAGGAATGAAAAGAGACCCATACAAGGATGACCAACTCTTAGAGCTCGTCGGCGACCTTTGCAACTTCATATTGGACCAGATTGTACACGTCAGAGGCGCCTACCATGACCGAGAGTCTGAGTTAGGTACAAATCCTCAGTACCAACACCTTCGTGAGACTGAAAGGCTAGCTCTAGGACTAAGGATGAAAACGGAAAGGAAATATCCCGAACCGAACAACATCGTTTTCTACATTTGACCCGAGCGAATTCGTATTTTCGGACAAAATACGGAATACTAAATTCGAATTCAAAATTCGGAACACAAAATTCGAAATCGGATCGAATTCGGTTTAGGCTTTGTTCGACCGATTTCTACTTTTTTACTTTTAATTCGGAATATCCCGAATTCGAAATTCGGTTTCGAAATTCGGTTTAAACCAAATTTGGCCCACTACAAGTCCAACCTTAGAAAAATTATATCTTTTTCATACGATCTCGGATAAAGACGATTTTTATATGAAAATTGTAGTTCACAACGAGATCTACAACTTTCTAGTTCTTAGTTTTTTCATTTGATGTCTTGAAGATGTTTAAAAAAATTAAACAAAGTCAGTGATATATTAATCACGTACAAGCGCTTGTTGCCTTAAAAAAATCATATCTTTCTTACGTCGTGTCAAATGGAGATACTTTTTAAGAAAGTTGTAGGACTTGTTAATTATTATGTACTTATTAATTGTTATGCACTTGGTCCTACGGGTCAATATTCCGTATTGATTTTTCGTATACCGACCGTGTTCGACATAATTCCGCTCGAATTAGTTCGTTTTCGAAATTTTTGATATTCCGTAAGTTCGTGTTCGTTTTCGTGTCCGGCTTTACCGCTTTCGTTTTCGTATTCAAAATGTAGAAGTAGAAAACGGTTGAGAGGTTTTCCGACCGTTTCCGACCGTTTTCATCCTTATCTAGGACGTTGATAACAATGTGTATGGAATTTGTATATTTAATGATGGATTGTATATTTTCTTGTGAATTGGACTTGTAATTGTAGTTTATAGAATACTCCTGTGCTTGTAGTCGCGGTTGCGGGGAGTTCGGCAACGCGAACGCGGTTCGAAACGTTGGTCGTGGGGCATTCGGCAACGCGAACGCGGTTCAGAACGTTGGTCGCAGGACGTTCGGCAACGCGATTTTGAATTGTAAATTTGAATTTTTTTTGCGGAAAAACGTATTGTAGGAACGGTTCTAGATTGAATCGCCCCTACAAATAACTATTTGTAGGGGCGGCTGGTACTACAGCCGCCCCTACAAATCGATTTGTAGGGGCGGCCTGGGAACCGCCCCTACAAATGCATGATTTGTAGAGACGGTTTGGTAGGGGTGGCTGGCCAAACCGCCCCTACAAATGGTTACGCGCCGCCCCTAAAAATCGATTCTATAGTAGTGAGAGATAACAACACACTTGCCAAACCATATTAACACATTTAGATAGTTTATCTTTTGCATAGGTTTTGCTAAGGATAGAAAAAGAGGCCATAGTTTAGAGTTAGAGTTTTAGGTTGTCTAATTCAACCCCCCCCCCTCTTAGACGTCACGGTCCCTTACACCTATGATAAGGTAGACTGGAATTTTTGGAAGATGTTCTACTCAAAAAAGCTTTTTTGATATTTAGATTCAATGGATCAACAAGGCGGTTAGAGGTGGCCGAGTATGTATAGACTTAAATGGAGAAAGAGGTGGATTCTTTAGAAGCTTTAAAGGTCTTAGACAGGGTGATCCCATGTCTCCTCTTCTTTTTAACTTGGTAGCTGATGCACTTTCAGCTATGCTTACTAGATCTAGCAGTGCTGGTGTGATTCAGGGATTAGTTCCTCACCTAGTTAATGGAGGTATTACGCATCTACATTATGCTGATGACACTATGTTGCTGCTCCAGTTTTCAGCTGAGATTCTAACCAATGTCAGAATGATCCTATCATGTTATGAAGCCATGTCAGGTATAAAAATCAACTATGAAAAAAGTGAGGTATTCACTGTTGGCCTAACAGATTGTGAGCAGCAGCAGGCAGCTAGTGTGCTGGGTTGCAAAACTGGATTTTTCCCCATGAAATATTTAGGCATGCCTGTGAGCTATTGCAAAATGACTAAAGCCCAATTGAGATATGTAAGTGATAAAGCTGAGAAGAGGTTAGGTACTTGGTAGTGTGACTACCTTTCTTCTAGAGGCAAGTCCACACTGATTGAATCATGCCTATCTAGCATACCTATGTACACTATGGGACTGTATGAACTTTATGAAGGAAACTACCAGTTATTAGATTCAATCAGATCTAGATTTTTCTGGCAAGGCACATGTAAGAAAAGGAAATATCATATGATTAAGTGGGAAGCCCTCAACAGACCCAAAGAGTTTGGAGGTCTGGGATTTTCATATGTTTGAATATATGTCTGATGGCCAAGTGGATTGATAAGTTAGAAAGAGGTGATGGTAGTTTATGCTGCTCCTTGCTCAGGAAGAAATATTTGGGGCAGAAGAGATCTTTCAGATCAAGAATAGAAAAGGTTCTCAATTATGGAGGTCTCTATTAGATATGAGATTTTGGTATAAAAAAGTCTGAGTCATTGATGTTAGAGCTGGGCAGCAGACAAGATTTTGGCAAGACTGCTGGTTGGGTGAATGTCCATTAAAGATCAGATTTCATAATCTCTTCCAAATTGCATCTAACCCTGACATAGAGGTGGCTAAAGCTTCTGTGAATGGACAATGGTCCATCTCCTTTAGAAGACAACTGAGTGAAAGTTTGAGGGACGAATGGCTGGAACTTCAGAATATGTTGTATGAGGCATCTGTCTGATGGTTCAGACTCAGTACGATGGGCTTTAGAGAAATCAGGGAAATACACTACTAGTTCATTGTATAAGGCGATAAGATTTGGAGGTGTCTCTGACTTTAGAGCTATCCTGATCTAGAAATGTCTTATTCCGTTGAAAGTGAAGATTTTCTTGTGGATGGCTGTGCATGACCGAATTCAGTGTGGAGTTCAGTTAAAGAAAAAGAAGTGGTCCGGCCCTGAGAAATGCTTTGTCTGTGATAAGCACGAATCTACTGACCACATTCTCTTTCAATGCCCATTGCTGTCTTCCTCTGGTCCTTCATGAGGGACTGCCTGGGGTGGTCGAAGTCACCAACCAGCTGCTCCTCTCTATTTTTAGAGATTTTGCTAGGATGTCGAGGTAACAAGCAGATGGTAACCATATTCCTATGTGCAGGGGCGCTATGGTCGATCTGGAAGTCCCGGAATGATGTGGTGTTTAACCAGAAAGTCATGACAACGCCGACGACGCTGATATACAAGACACTAATGCTATCCAAGACTTGGCACCCTCTCCTCAAGCCGAAGATGAAACCAATGCCGGAAGACATGATAAATCTGATCTCAGCGAATGTGTCTACTGCGGTGTAATTTGTCTCCCCTCCGGGGTATCATGTATCTACCCAGGTCTTTCTGTTAGTTCTAGTCGAGTTAGTCGTTGTGTGCTGAGAGCTCTTTGTTGAGTTACTCTTTAAGTCGAGTTTGTTTTTCTAGTTGTTCCATCTGCTGTCATTGTAAGCTGGAGGCCCCAGCATCGGACCAGGGTGTTCGATACGCTTTTTAATAAAGCTGGGTGAATACCTTTGGTCTAAAAAAACCGCAGGTGGCAAGTTTGCCGTGTTTGGGCCTCAAACCTAGGGAAGGATCTCAGAGCGATACGTGGCGTCATCGGAGAGCTTGCTTTGAGGGGAAGCATCTTTATGAAGGGCTCGTGGCCGTCCGATGCTCGGAATCCATTTTGGACCATTATGCACCCGTGGCTAAGAGGTTCAAGTCAAATACCTAGGGGTAGTCTTGAAATGTGTAATAGCCCAATAAATAAAGATAGTGGCTGCTCAAGACAACCATGTCTCCCACCTAAGTCATTTCCTTAGGCTAGCCAAGTGTTTCATGTTTAGAGAGGATTTGAATTAGAGAGGGTGAGCACCTGTTACTCTAGTTTTCCAATTTCTAGAGGGAGGAAGAAGGGATGAGGCTAGACCTGGTCTTGTAAAGATGATTTGGTGTGATCAATCAATCAAGTTGTCATCTGAAAATGCGAGCCCATCTTTCCCCTCTCCTCTTTTCAGTGTTTTTGGTTGGTTTTTGGAGATCTTTGATATCTATTCGATCTGAGTTTTAGGGACTGTTTTAAGTTGATCTTCTGGTGCTATTGCCTCCTGGGAACATCTCAAGCCACTGGCTCAAGCGGTTTTTCCCACGAGCACAGAGAAATCAACTCGTTTTGGAAATGGAGGAAACCCCATTTTGGAGAGTCATTTCTTTCTATTGCCTGCCTTTGATCCTTTGGAGTTGAAACTTTGCAGATGTATTTATACCCTCTCTGAGTTGGTTTGATCGAAATCTAGGATTTTTCCTTTTAGCTCGGGCTGGTGTTTCAACAAAACTGGCCAGGCGGGTTCCATAAACCGGCCAAGCCAGTTCTAGCAAACTGGTCAAGCTAGCTCACAAACCGGCTAGGCTAGCTTCCCTATGTGGTGTGTAAAAACTGAAAACTGGCCAGGCTGGTCTGCAAACTGGTCATGCCGGTTTTCCTGTTGCTGTTTGTGTTTCTGCCGCATTTTAGTTCGTTTCGCTTCCATGCAGTTTCTTCGTTGTCTTTGATCTTCGTTGATCTGTGTGATCTAGTTTCGGGCTTTGAAAGCGCTTGGGGTTTATTTTGGCACATAGGCCTGATTCTTGGAGGAAAATTTTGAATTGGCTTTCATTCACTTCCTCTAGTCGTCTGCTCGATTCTTCAGATTTTGATGTCTCCATCAACATGACAACATCGTTGCGCCGGCTGCTGATTGACACTGACAGACACAAGACGACGCTGACAAGTAAAGATAACCATCAATATAGGTAGAATCAATAAGCTGTAATAAGAAGAGTAATAATTGCATATGGCGACGCCTATATATATGGTTGTGCTGCCGTCCGTCCAGCAACTTGGGTTTGTGGCCAAGCAAAAACAACATCGATCCAACTCCATCGCAGTTGCAGCGGGAGAGGGAAGAAATGGCACGAGGACGTCTCTCCAAACTTACCGTGCTCGCCATCGTCGTCGTCATTGTTGGGGTTTAGTCCCACATCGTGTAGCGATGGTGGGGGAGCACAACATATAAGGCGGGGTGCCCTCGATATGTGACTAAGAAGAAGATTGTTGAGGTTTAATCCCACATCGTGTAGTGATGGTGGGGGAGCACACCATATAAGGTGGGAGAACCCTCACCTATCAGGAGCTCCGGTGGACCTGGGACCTGTGGGAGCGTAGGCTCGTGGTAACGAGCCGGGCCGGCTGTAAGCCAGCTCCAAGATCTCGGTGGTCACCACCGGTTTTCAACAATTGGTATCAGAGCCCATGGTTAAAAAAGTTAAACCCAATAAAAAAATCTCGAGCGTCACACATATAGCGGGGGCACCCCGATATGTGACTAAGGAGGGGATTGTTGGGGTTTAGTCTGGGCCTTATATGTTGTAGCTCCGATGGACCTGGAACCTACACATATAGCAGGGGCACCCCAATATGTGACTAAGGAGGGGATTGTTGGGGTTTAGTCTGGGCCTTATATGTTGTATCTCCAATGGACCTAGGACCTATGGGAGCGCAGGCTCGTGGTAACGAGCCGGGCCGGCTGTAAGCCAGCTCCAAGATCGAGAACTCGGTGTCACCACCCCCGATATGTGACTAAGGAGGGGATTGTTGGGGTTTAGTCTAGGCCTTATATGTTGTAGCTCCGATGGACCTAGGACCTGTGAGAGCGTATGCTACACATATAGCGGGGGCACCCCAATATGTGACTAAGGAGGGGATTGTTGGGGTTTAGTCTGGGCTTTATATGTTGTAGCTCCGGTGGACCTAGGACCTGTGGGAGCGCAGGCTCGTGGTAACGAGCCGGGCCGGCTGTAAGCCAGCTCCAAGATCAAGAACTCGGTGTCACCACCCCCGATATGTGACTAAGGAGGGGATTGTTGGGGTTTAGTCTGGACCTTATATGTTGTAGCTCCAGTGGACCTGGGACCTGTGAGAGCGCAGGCTCGTGGTAACAAGCCGGGCCGGCTGTAAGCCAGCTCCAAGATCGAGAACTCGGTGGTCACCATCGGTTCCAACAATTGGTATCAGAGCCCATGGTTAAAAAAGCTAAACCCAATAAAAAAATCTCGAGCGTCACACATAGAGCGGGGGCACCCCGATATGTGACTAAGGAGGGGATTATTGGGGTTTAGTCCCACATCGTGTAGCGATGGTGGGGGAGCACAACATATAAGGCGGAAGAAGTGCTCACCTAATTGTGTAGCGATGGTGGAGGAGCACAACATATAGGGCGGGTATATGTGACTAAGGAGGGGATTGTTGGGGTTTAGTTCCACATCATGTAGCGATGGTGGGAAAGCACAACATATAAGGTGGAAGAAGTCCCCACCTAATTGTGTAGCGATGGTGGGGGAGCACAACATATAGGGCGGGAGAACCCTCACCTATCAGGCTAGTCTTTTGGGTTGGGAAGGCCCAATCACCTTATATGTTGTAGCTCCGGTGGACCTGAGACCTGTGAGAGCACAGGCTCGTGGTAACGAGCCGGGCTAGCTGTAAGCCAGCTCCAAGATCGTGAACTCGGTGGTCACCACCGGTTCCAACAATTAGTATCAGAGCCCATGGTAAAAAAAGCTAAACCCGATAAAAAATCTCGAGCGTCACACATATGGCGGGGGCACCCCGATTTGTGACTAAGGGGGAGATTGTTGGGGTTTAGTCCCACATCATGTAGCGATGGTGGGGGAGCACACCATATAAGGCGGAAGAAGTCATCACCTATCAAGCTAGTCTTTTGGGTTGGGAAGGCCTAAGGCCTTATATGTTGTAGCTCCGGTGGACCTGAGACCTGTGAGAGCACAGGCTCGTGGTAACGAGCCGGGCTAGCTGTAAGCCAGCTCCAAGATCGTGAACTCGGTGGTCACCACCGGTTCCAACAATTAGTATCAGAGCCTTTCGACTACAGTGACTGAGTTGCAGAGGAGATGGCAAAACTAAACTCGCTCTCTTTACTGAGTTGCAGTAGAAAAACTATATATACAACTCTAGCCATCTAATCCTAGTACACATATATGTCAGGCTGCTATGCTACTACAGTGACTTGATGTGACAGCAGGGCTGACTTTGGCACCTGCCCCTGCTGTAGCTACAGTGCGGCAGGGAGCCTTTCGACGCCTGCCCTTGTTGCGGCTACAGTGCCGTGGCAGGGGATCCCTTTTGACGTCTGCCCCTGCCACGCGTTCAGAGGAGAGCAGCAGATTACTTAACAATTCTTCTCATAATCCTGCTGCTAACCCTAGAACCTCCACCATGCCGATCATCTTCTTTAGCTCCATAAACCAATGACGGTCGAGCGGCTTGGTGAGAACGTCCATGAGCAATCGACCAGTTTCAACGAACTCGATGACGATTTGCTCTGCATCGACACAGTCACTGAGGAAGTGGAACTTGACGTCGATGTGCTTGCTCTGGTCGTAGAGAACCAGATTCTTCACGAGGGCGATGGCGGGCTGGTTGTCCACCATCAGTGCTGGTGGGTGAGCTTCCACACCAGTTAGCTCGCCCAACAGTCGACGCAGCCACACAGCTTGGCACACCGCTGTGGCCGCCGCCACGTACTCTGCCTCACACGTGGACAATGCCACCACCTTCTGTTTCAGCGATAGTCATGAGATTGGAGCCGACCCGAGGAAGACGAGCACGCCAGAGGTGCTCCGCCGTCCATCGATGTCCCCCGCCATGTCTGCATCGCTGAACACAGTGAGCTGCAACCCACTTCCATCGGTCTTGGGAAAGACAATCACCTGATCCACCGTCCCCTTAACGTAGCGCAACAGCCGCTTCACCGTAGCCCAGTGATCCTCTAGGGGATCCTCCATGAAGCGGCTAACGTAGCCCACGACGAACGCAATGTTCGACCTCCTATGGACTAGGTAGCACAGACCGTCAACGATGCTCCGGTAAAGTGTTGCATCTACCTTCGTGTGCGGAGGACATCGATAGCTTCAAGAGCGAGATAGCGGCTCGTTTTTGAATGACTGCAACTCAGTAAAGAGAGCGAGTTCAGTCTGGCGATCTCCTCTGCAGAGCTCCAGCCAACGCTGGTGCTTGTGCTATGTGTGTGCGTTCTGTTCAACTTTTCTTTTTCTACCTCTAGCCATAGTGTGTGGTCGGCAACGCCGGTGAGCGGTCGGCTCACTCGTGTCGGAGATCTAGGGGTCAACAAGTGGTATCAAAGTCGTACAAGCACCGTCGCTGGACTAACCGCTGGCGATGATGGACGGTTCAGAGATGGGCGACAGCAGCGGCGCTGCTGTGGCTGCCCAGCCACGATAGGAGGTCGCCGTGCACATGGTGCGGGAGGTTAGCGACACCAGTTGGCCGACGCTGACTCGCACACTATAATTGTAAAGTAATTTGCTGCTCTCATCTGAACACGCGGCAGGGGCAGGCGCCGAAAGGCTCTCCTGCCGCACTGTAGCCACAGCAGGGGGCAGGTGCCAAAGTTAGCCCTACTGTCATATCTAGTCACTGTAGCAGCATGGCAGCCTGACATGTGTGTACTAAGATTAGATGGGTATAGTTGTATATATAGTTTCTCACTGCAACTCTACCCATCTAATCCTAGTACACAGATATGTAAGGCTCTCCTGCCGCACTGTAGCTACCAACCGGGACTAAATGACCTTTCATTTACTTCGATTTTGGGCTTTAGCCTCGATATTTTTTGCGTCCGGGAGTAGACGGAGAATTAGTCCCGGTTGAAGCTACCAACCGTGACTAAAGGCTCCTGTCCTAGCAGGCTTTCACAGCATGCTACCTTTAGTCCTGGTTGGTAACACCAACCGGGACTAAAGTATGACCTTTTAGTCCCGGTTGGTATCACCAACCCAGATTAAAGGTCTTTCACCCGGGACTAAAGGTACCCCATGGGTCAATTCAAAAGGAGAGTGTCCAGGACTCTGTCACATGTGGTGTACAGCTGAGTTGATAAGGAGTTTATGCGCGAGGAGAGAGGTCCTGAGTTCGAATCTCATATACCGCAAGAGAGGTCTCCCTAGTATTTCGTTTATTTTTTCTTCTGGGGATGAACCTTTAGTCCCGGTTATGTGCCCGGGACTAAAGGTCCCAACCTTTACTCCCGGATTGCTAATCCCGGTTGGGAAACCGGGAGTAGAGCTAGTTCCCAATCGGGACTAGATCTCATGTCTCCACTAGTGAGGGGCAGCGCCAAAGTCATGTCACATCTAGTCACTGTAGCAGCATGGCAGCCTGACATGTCTGTGTACTAGGATTAGATGTGTAGAGTTACAGTGAAAAACTATATATACAACTCTACCCATCTAATCTTAGTACATAGACATGTCAGGCTGCAATGCTGCTACAGTGACTAGATGTGATAGCAGGGCTGACTTTGGCGTTGCCCCTACAATGGCTACAGTGCGGCACGGGGAGCTTTTCAGCGCCTGTCCCTGTCGCGCGTTCAGAGGAGAGCAGCAGATTACTTAACATACACGTACTCAGAGACACTACAGGGATCAAAGTATAACCGTGTCCAATAAGACTTTTGTCTTCCCAGAGCTTCAGTGATTATATTGCGCTCGTTGTTGTTTACAGTTTAGATGAAGAACCTCGCGATTCATATTATGTACTCGAACGCCAGCACTATATTTCATGATGCACTCTGGTAGTCGGGTGATAGGCTGATAGCCCATCTCTTGTTGAATCTCTCTAGTTATTCTTGCTTTTTTAACAGGTGGTAAAATTTTTATGGATTTATGTCATCTGGGGATCCTTGAGGATTTTCCATGAACAAATTCAAATATAACTTTGTCTTGTTTCCCCTGATCTTTTAGCGGAAATACTCTGGTGAGGACATCCGTCGGACGCCTCTCGCCCCGGATGCTTCTTCTCATGCCTGCGGACCGGCCCAACAGGCCTGCTGTCGTCTACCTCTGTTTCTTCACTAATAAAAAAATATAGAGCGACATTCCCCCATCTCGCATCGCCCATCGGCTGTCGTAGCGTTCCCCATGGGCGCCTCCACCGCGCCGCCCGTTCGCTGCCTTGCTCAGCTCTGCTTCGCCGTCGATGGTCACCTCACGCTGCTCCTGCTCTTGCTCTGCCGCTCCTGTCGCTTGCTTCGTCGCCCACCCCGCCTAACGGCGCAGGCACCGCTGTGTCCACGCTACGAACGCCAGCTAGCCACTGAGGTCGTTGCGCACGTGCTCACGCCCGACGACGCCGACAGACGCCGCCAGTGCAAGGAGAAGGGCTGGCGATTTACGTAGGAGAGAGAAGGATATGTCAGCCGTCTCAGGAAAAATCTTTTACCCGTCTTTTGAAAAAGCTGTAGCGAGCGGTGTTTTTCTGATTCCTGATGTTTTTAACTATATATTGCTGATTATAGTTTTAAACCGACTGAATAAAATGAGCGTTTTCTATCGATTTCTGAAGGCCGACAGGACTATTACCTTGTTCTTTATAATAGTAAACTGACAGGGAAACCAACAACCGTCAGTGATTTTCGTCTTCTGGTAGTGTTGTTTCTTGGCCTTGTTTCCTTGGATTTTGATGTCCCTATCAAGCATCAACATTGTTGCGCCGGCTGTTAATTGACAGACACAAAGACAACACTGACAACTAAGCTGAATCCACAAATATAGGTGGATTCAATAAGCTGTAAGAATAATAGCATTATCAGTTGCATATGGCGACGGCCTAGCTATATGTGTAGCCTGATATAGACCGGTTGTGCTGCCGTCCGTGCACCAACGAACCTGGTTGTGTTGTGCCCAAGCAACCAACTCGATCCATCGCGTTGCAGGCCGGCCGGCCGGCGGCAAAGGGAAGACATGGCACGGCTCTCCGTCTTCACCGTCGTCTCATTCGCCGATCCCGTGGTCTGTCTTCCTGATAATCCTGGAGCTTGGCCGGGGAGGTCCAGCAAGGAGCCCCGCATCAGCAGCAGCAGACAGCGTCGTCATCAGCCACAACTTCCACATCGTCGACGGCATCGAGGATGTCGCCAAGGTACGTGACTGATCGACGATCATATAGGCAGCCGCCGGCCATATATATATCTGTACAGACAGACGCACGACGACAGTTGTTTGCTCACGATCGATCCTCTCCAGAAACTTTGGGAGACGGCGAAAGGGAGCGGCGCTGAAGCTGCTGCGCAAGTTGTGATGGAAAGCCGTCGTCGTCTTGGAAGAAGGTCTATGCAGCCAAAGCAGCAGCATCCTTGCAGGCCAAGCGTTGACATATCAGTTTACCAATGTGTTCTTGCCGTTAGATACCGACAATGGCTGATAACAATGGCTGGCACACATGCAGCCATCCATTGTTAACACATGTGTTTGTTTACTCCATATCAGTTTACCAATGGTCTGTTCGCTTGAACTTATCAGCCTGCTTATCAGCTAGAATCTACAGTGTTTTTCTTTTACAACAAATCAGCTTCAGCCAGCTTATCAGCCGGCTTTAATACCAGCCAGACATGCCTAAGCCGAGAGTGATCAGCGTGGGGCCATGGGGCGGACCCGGTGGCGAGCCATTCCGCATGCGCGGCACCAGCGTGCCTCGCCTTCGTGCCATCACCGTGTACCATTCCAGTGCCGCCATCCACGCCTTGGCCTGCGAGTACTCCCTCGCCGGAGACGATGAAGACGCCAACGGCGAGCAGCGAGTCCGAATGGCGGGTCCATGGGGTATCCCGCATTCCTTCGGCTCCAGAAGAGTTCGTGCCACGGTAACGACGACCGGGCCGGCCGGACCCGGACATCCTCCTTCTTCTTCTATGTATATGTATGCATGTGGATTGCAAAACTACATCTCGGTGTGGGTAAATTCCTGTGCAGATCAAGCTGTCTGCGGGGGAGTACCTCACCGCGGTGGAGGGGACGACCGGGCACTTCGGCGACGGCCCTGACGTCGTCGTCGTCACTTCGCTGACGTTCCGCAGCAGCCGCGGTAAGACGTACGGCCCGTATGGCGGCTCCGGGACTGGTACTGCGACGCCGTTCTCCATTCCGGCTGCGAGCGGCTGCATCGTTGGCTTCTGGGGACGCTCCGGCCGGCTTCTCGACGCCATTGGCGTCTACATCAAGCCGTGCGCACCAACCATAACCTACAACTACCCGTACCCGGAGACAGGGATGAAAGTAACCGTGTCCAATAAGACTTTTGTCTTCCCAGAGCTTCAGTGATTATATA
The DNA here is from genome assembly GCF_019320115.1 of Miscanthus floridulus. NCBI lineage: Eukaryota > Viridiplantae > Streptophyta > Magnoliopsida > Poales > Poaceae > Miscanthus > Miscanthus floridulus. The sequence continues at coordinate 14,459,709 of NC_089588.1, forward strand.
TTGCGTACGTTGTTTACAGTTTAACTAGTTGAAGAAGGACCTCTCCATACATGCTCATGTAATGTACTCTATGTTTATGCCTTCAGTGTTCAGACTGTCTAGTATAGTCTAGACTCTAGAGTCTCCGGTGTAACTGCCGGCTCGTGGCTTTATCACTGTCGGCTCTTCAGGATGCCTAATCATTTTCGAATTTTCAACTTAAGAATCGACAGTAGTGAAGGGGTATCACTATCGGTTCGTAAGCAATCGACAGTGATGGTCCGGTGGTGAAATTCAGTTCTGTAGTAGTGGTGCTTCCATGCATGGACCATGGATCCATCCATGTGTGATGGAGGCAGCATATATATTTGAATTAACTCCAAATTATTCTAGAAAATCCGTACACCACGCAGAGATTTACTGATTATATAGATCGATCTGGTGGTCCTACTGATAGCACATGGATGGACACACATGGCTTTCACTGAGTTATATCCAAACCAATGTCGACGGTTCATATAAACTGATCAGGTTGTATACTCTTTGCATGATATTGCACTGAACTTATATATCTATCTATTACTAGCTAGCTCAATCTTAGTCTAGGGTCTTTTTTTTGGCGGGGGTGGAGGTGGGGGGCATGTGTCCCAGCATGTACTTTGTTAAGAGGAAGCACTACCGGAAAAAACGTCCTTTGCCGAGATCCTAGATTTTTGCCGAGAGCAAAAACGCGGGCTCTCGGCAAAGAAAACGTTTGCCGAGAGGGGCTCTCGGCAAACACCGGCCGTCGGCAAGCGACAGGATCGCCGTAGGCCGCGCTCTCGGCAAAATCAGGCTCTCGGCAAAACATTGCCGCGGGCCCATAGCCGTGACTTGCCCTGACGGCGTCACCGCTTTGCCGAGAGCCCCTCCGTTACTGCTCTCGGCAAACATCTTTGCCGAGCGCCGCTCTCGGCAAATGTGGTTTCTATATTTCATGTGCATGTGTTTCTCTTCTCCTAACTCTCTCCAATTAAATTATTTTTTCTTTCATATGCTCCAAACTTTTTTCTCTATAGACATACTACAGGTTGTACTCAATATTAAAATTTTGTGTATTTTTGTAATTATTTGCTATATATAATTAATTAATTGCATTTCAAGGAGTTTTTTAATCGATTAAAATTTGAACAGCGATTGATTTAAACACGGGAAAAAATTAAGTAGAAAATGATATTCATGCTATTTATGCATTATTGAGGGCAAATAACATCTTGTTGACGTTTTTTTCGCCTTTTATTTTACGAATCGAAGACCACGAACATAAGTCGCCCAACGATTTAAAAATTCTTAAAAAAGGAAACGAAGTCGGAAAATTGTGATATTTGCAATGAAGTCATGGTATCACACTTGGAGGCTGTGGTAAAAAATTGAAAATGTTTCGCACAAGTGGTTGCGTATGATTCTTACAATCTGAGACATCTCCGAATAAGTTTCATAAAGTTGAGAAGGATCCACTAGGATTTTCAAACAATGTCACGGTCGAATTAGTTTTGGAGTTCCAAACTTTTTGTATAGCCATTAGAGAGCATAAGTTGTAACACGACAAAATTTCGTATTTTTCCGGAGTCGTTTGCTGTTTATTAATTTTTTTTGGATATTATTTGCCGAGAGCATCAGGGGATTGCTCTCGGCAAAGGCTCTTTGCCGAGAGCAACTGGGCCCGCTCTCGGCGCAGATTTCTTTTTTCTTACCTGGCCTGGATCAATGGTTTGCCGAGAGCTGGCTCTCGGCGAAGAGGTTTGCCGAGAGCTGCTCTCGGGAAAGATTTATTTATTTTAGAAATATCATTTTTGTTCAGTTTGCCGAGAGCTACGCTCGGCAAATAATAATTTTTATTTTTTTTAATATTTTTTTGTGCAGTTAGCTAGTTAAAAAATTCGAACGAAATTTGAAAAAAAATAACTTTACCGAGAGACGGATCTGGGGGCTCTCGGCAAAGGTGTAAGGTTTGCCGAGAGCCTCCCAGATCTGGCTCTCGGCAAAGTGGCTTCACACATTTAACCGTTTCGGCACCTTATCTCTCTCACTCTTCACGCACGCACACACACAGCCGCCGCCGCGAGGAGCGCCGCCCAGCTCGGTGTGCCGCCGCCGCGAGCCTCTGCCCCCGCCGTTGCGTGGTTGCGTGGCTGCGGTCGCTTCTGGCGGGCTCCGGCCTGCATCTGCCCCCGCCGCACGCGTCCGACGACGACCTACGGGCCGCTCTCGCCGACGGCTCGATCCTCGCCGCGGCGCTCCGCAGGCTCACCTGTGCTTTGACGCCCGACCAGGTAGGTCCTCGATCGCACGCACCACTAGTATGGGCTCCATTTGGGTTTTGGGTTTGTTGCTCGCCCGTGATCGTACGTCATCGCAACTGCAGGGCGGAGCCTCGGCGGCGGCGGTGGGGACGGGGAGCGCCTGGGCCTTCCCAGCTTTGCCGCCTCCGACCTTTACACGGTACGGTATTCTCCCTTGGACGACCATCAGCTGCTTCCGTAGCCTGTTGAAATTACTTCTGGACTGCACAAATGTATCAGATATATAAACAAATAATTTCTTCAATGATGGCTTTTTATAGTATCTGAATATGAACATCAGCCACGTTCCAGTGTGATGCCGTATTCGAGTACTATGATGATGCACGGGGTGATTTGTAGACCTTATGGAATCTTTTACTTGGGTTATTCTTCACTCTACAAAAATGCTCGAGCAAATTAGTTCTTATGAAATGAAAGTACAATTATGTGTCAAATTTGTCTTTCTGAAAATTTACATTCTTTTAATCATTTAGCCTCAAATTGTCTTATGTGAAAAGAAAAGCTGAATGCTACAAGGGGGTGAACACTAAAAGCTAGCTTATCAAGTATGTTATGAAACAGTGCTGTGATATCTTAAAGAGTTGGATTTTATAATTAGGCGCGAAACTGCAGATATTTGTTTAATGATGTGCTCTACTGAATGACCTACTATAGGCTTCTTAAAAGCATCCTATTGTGTAGAAAAAAGATCTTTTCCTTCATCTTGGTTTGTATTCCATAAGTCTCTGGCATTAGACTATTACCCTAGCATATAGCATACATGAAAGTTAGTTGTGATCTTTAGTATGTGTTGACATGCATAACATCCAATGAAGCTCAGAGGTTCTTCCATCCAACTAGATTTGGCACTGTTTAGACACTCCAGTGACATGCATTTTGCAGCTTAGCATGTATTGCTTGCTGCTGTTCCTAGACATGCTAAGATCGTAGCTTTATTTTATAATGCAGCCTACAAGTACTGGCAATGCAAACTTGAAACCAGCACTGTCATTGTCAAGTCTGCATTTGCACATAATTGTTTCACCAACATACTTCTCATTTGGACGGTATATTTGCTTCATGAAGATTCACTACCGGAAAAAACGTCCTTTGCCGAGATCCAAGATTTTTGCCGAGAGCAAAAACGCGGGCTCTCGGCAAAGAAAACGTTTGCCGAGCGCGGCTCTCGGCAAACACCGGCCGTCGGCAAGTATACCATCCACCTAAGGTATAACCACTCTTTCTTTGTCCTGGTCATGTATCTCCACGTAACCCAGTTAGGTGTCTCCCGTTCGAAAGAGATACAGTTAGAAATATGTAGATCTTTGCATATCAATAACCGTATCTATTTCGAATTGTCCACGTTTTTTTGGACAGCCCGAGGATGCGCAGATGGTGTTAGTTTCCATGGTCTGCTCCGATCCGAGATAGAGTTTCGACAGTACCTTCCTGTTGTTCTTCGGATACACAATCTCCCTGTCGGGACGTGTATTTGGAGAACAGCGGGGAGGTGCTGCCGAAATTCTGTTTCGGATAGGACCAGACCATGGGAACTAACACCATCTACGCATCCTCGGGTGGGATTAGGACCTATCCTTACCTATTAGATGGTAGGAACGACGTGTAGATGCAAGTCCATGGTTATATTTATTACTTGGTGATATATATGTTAGAGGATGGATGACCGTGAGTGGATGTACTCGGGCCGCCGGAGCACCCGTGAGATTACCAGAGAATGGGTCGACAAGACCGAGGCTTTCATCAAGCAAGTATTTGACCAGGCTCCCGGAGCGCGTGTCGTTTTTTGTCCCTGCATCAGCTGTAAGAACAGAAAGAGGCAGACAAAGGAGGTGATGACTTCACATCTGGCTAGGCATGGATTTACGAAAAACTATACCCAGTGGACCCACCACGGTGAAGCCGATCGTGTGAGAGAGGAGGTGGTGAGACCACGTGTCGAGGATTACAATGCTGATGCCGGGGTAGCAGCTTGGTTAGATGACTTTCACAAAGCACACTTCACTGACGGACGTAGGCAGCAGGAGGAGGAGCCAGAGGCAAGCGCAAAGGCGTATTACAACATGTTGTCTGCGGCAGGGAAACCCCTTCATGGCCACAAACAGATTTCAAAGCTTGATGGCATTTCACGCTTAATGGCCTTAAAGTCCCAGTTCAACCTCAGTCGAGAGAACTTTGATGAAATGTTGACAGTTATTGGCTCCATCCTTCCGGCCGGTCACCTTCTACCACAGAACATGTACGAATCGCAGAAGGTCCTTCGTGCACTTAAGATGCCGTATGAGCAGATACATGCTTGTCCGAAGGGCTGCGTCCTCTTTAGAAAAGCACACGCGGATGCAAAGTACTGTCCAAAGTGTAAATCCTCTAGGTATCTGGAGGTAGACTCTGGTGATGGTGAGAAGACGCAGAGTCCGTACCCCGTGAAAATCCTACGGTACCTTCCATTCATACCGAGGATCCAACGGCTATTCATGACAGAGGAGTCCGCGAAATAGATGATATGGCACAAAAATGGAAAAAGATACAGTCCTGAGAAGATGGTACATCCAGCCGATGGTGAAGCATGGCATCACTTTGATAACATTCATCGTAACAAAAGTGGGGAGGCACGTAATGTGCGTGTTGCACTGGCAACAGATGGGTTCAATCCTTATGGAATGATGGCTGCCCCATACACTTGTTGGCCCGTGTTTGTTATCCCTCTCAATCTCCCCCCTGGCGTCTCCTTCCAACGACAGAATGTGTTCTTGTCGTTGATAATTCCAGAACACCCTGGGAATAACATGGGTGTGTTCATGGAGCCTTTGTTCGATGAACTGGTCCATGCTTGGGACCATGGTGTATGGACATACGATCAAGCTACAAAGACAAACTTCAACATGCATGTTTGGTATCAATACTCCATGCATGACTTCCTAGCATATGGGATATTCAGCGCTTGGTGTGTTCACGGGAAGTTTCCATGCCCCTTGTGCAAGGCAGCTCTGCAGTTCAATTGGCTGTAGAAGGGCGGCAAATATTCCATGTTCGACAAACATCGACAATTCCTCCCTGCTGAGCATCCATTCAGACGAGACATCAAGAACTTTACTAAAGGTGTCATGGTTACAGACCTCGCACCACAGATGATGACCGGTGTCGAGGTTCATGATCAGATAGATGCTCTCCGGATCAATGAAAAAGATGGTAGGTTCGTGGGATATGGTGAGGAGCATATGTGGACCCATAAGTCACCCTTGATGATGCTCCCGTATTATAACGACCTTCTTCTTCCACACAACATTGATGTAATGCACACCAAGAAGAATGTTGCTGAGGCGCTTTGGGCAACGATCATGGACATTAAGGATAAGATGAAGGACAATGTAAAGGCGAGACTGGACCTGGCAACGATATGTGATAGACCAAAGCAACACATGCAACCTCCTAGAAGCGGCAAGAAATGGACAAGGCCTAAGGCCGATTACAGATTGAAACCGGAACAAAAGAGAGAAGTATTAGAATGGTTCAAAACATTAATGTTCCCTAATGGGTATGCAGTGAATCTGAGGAGGAGAGTGAACTTATCTACCTTGTGAATCAACGGCCTGAAGAGTCATGACTATCACATATGGATTGAGTGTCTTCTTCCGGCGATGCTCTGAGGCTATGTCCCTGAGCATGTGTGGAAGACGCTAGCTGAGTTGAGCTATTTCTTCCGCCAGCTTTGTGCCAAGGAGTTATCTCGTAGCATGGTTGTAGAATTGGAAAAAATAGCACCTGTGTTGCTCTGTAAGTTGGAGATGATCTTTCCACCTGGCTTCTTCAACCCGATGCAGCATTTGATTCTGCACCTCCCGTATGAGGCATGAATGGGGGGGGGGCCGTGCAGGCCCGTTGGTGCTATCCAATCGAGAGATGTCTAAAGGTTCTTCGAAAGAAATGCAGAAACAAATGGAAAATCGAGGCTTCCATGGCGGAGGCATTCGTTCTAGAGGAGGTTACTAACTTCACACAAGCATACTATGGTGACAAGCTTCCTAGCGTGCATAATCGACCCCCTCGTTACAATGCTGGTGAAAATGAATCAAAACTCAGCCTTTTCCAAGGGCAACTTGGAAGTGCGAGTGATGCGACCTCATTGTTGTTGAAAAACAAAGAGTGGCTCACAATCATTATATATGTGTTCACCAATCTTACCGAAATGGAGCCGTACATGCAGTAAGTGGCTTCTTGCACGAACTTGTTAATTAAATATGCCGTCAACATTCTGCATCCAACCTCCTTGTTTCTCGTTGTTACAGGGAGTTTATTAATGAGAACTGGCATCTATCAAGGGAACCTACCCCGCAAGAATGTGACACCATTCTTCATCAGGGTGCGGGAAATGGAATCTCTGATTTTATTTCTTGGTTCAAACAAAAGGTACTATGCAATTTAGCTCATTCGCCGATTGATATTCCCAGTTGCTTGTACATTCCAATTTAACGATCTATCCTCCTTGACCTTGCAGAGCCAAACCGATTTGACTATGAATCCAGAGTTGAGACAGGTTGCCAATGGCTTTGAACATAGGGTCAAGTCATTTTCTAGTTATGATGTGAATGGATACCGATTTCACACAACAAGACACGAGCATAGCCAGCCCAATCGAAGAACCACAAATTCCGGAGTTTTTACTGGCGGCCTTGATGGGGCCGAGTATTATGGAAGAATTGAAGAAATATACGAACTTAGGTTTCGTGGTCGCAAACCTCTTAACCCTGTTGTATTCAAATGCCATTGGTTTGATCCTCAAGAAACGAGACGAAGTCCTTCCCTTGGGCTAGTAGAAATTTGACAGGATTCCGTCTATGGCGGAAAGGATGTCTATATTGTGGCTCAACAGGCCACATAAGTTTATTATCTCCCCTACTCGTGCCAAAGGGACCCTTGTCTTCAGGGTTGGGATATTGTGCACAAGGTATCGCCGCACGGTAAAGCACCTTCCCCAAACGCCGAAGACTACAACTTCGACCCAAACACATATGATGGAGAGTTCTATCAAGAAGAGGGCCTACAAGGGACTTTTGAGATTGACTTAACCGGGGCTATGGAAATGGAAGTATACAATGAAATGGATGTTGATGTGGACAAGGGGGATGAGGTGGAAAATGCGAAGGACTTGGCGTTACTTGAAGGATTACATATTGGCAATGGCAATGATGACATAGTTGCTCCTTTGGAAAGTGTTGAACATTTCAACATGGCCGATAGCGATGATGAGAGCTATGATCCAGCTAATCCCGATGGGGATGATTATTTCTAATACATGTAATATTATGTTATTTTTTAATTATGCTTTATTTATTTTGCATCTCTTTATAATAATGTCTTGTTTATGATCCATCTAATCCGATCTTATTGTTTATGTCTTGTAGGTGATTGTGCAAAGATGGCGGGCCGCAGAGCTTTGCGGGCGGTCAGGTCGCTTTACGACACGGGGGCAATACACCAGGGCCCTCAGGTGAAGCTGGGGGGTCGGCACCACCTCAGGGGAGGAGGAGGAGGGTGGCCGGGAGGAGGCCTAGGGCACCACCGCCTCAGCCTGCAGCAGCAGCAGCACTAGAGCCCGAGGAGGAGTGGGAGGAAGAGCAGGTGGACGAGCAGGCTCAGCAGGGAGAGGACGAGCTGCAGGCCGAGCAGGAGGCCGAGCAGCTGGACGAGCAGGAGGAGCGGGAGGACGAGCAGGAGGCCGAGGTAGGAGGTTCCAGTTCCATCGGAACCTCAGGTGTCTACCAACGAGGTCCGGCGAGCCTACCTGAGCGGCCGATACCTGAGGCTCTACGCCCGGTCATTCGACCCGTTGGGCAAAAGTACGTAACTTTTACATTTTTTCGCTCCTACATATGATAGAATCACAATGGAAACTAACAGTTTTTCTTAATCACTTACGCAGGTCTTGGAAGGTCATGGTCCCAGGTGCTCACAAAAGATTGCCCAATGGCATCCTAGGTCTTCTCTGCAGGGAACACTTCCCAGGCTTGGTTCGCTACGCCGAAGCTCTGGAGCCGGCCTACACGTACGAGCACTACGTCGCCGCCCCTGATGCGGAGGACGAGACGGGCCGCACGTACGAAAGCGTGGCGGAGCGGGTTATGTGCGAGTTTTGGGTAAGTCTTCCTCCCACTACTTTGCTCAATACATTGCATTCGCTAGAGTTTCTTGAACTAGTGTATTGATACATCTTTTCTATATGTAGGACTCCTTCAAATGCGCCGAGGGCTACGAGGCGAGGGCGGCCAAGGCGTCGGCCAAATCTTTTAGAGGTCGCATCTCAGACATGCATTACGAGGCGCGGCTCTAGGCCATCATCGATTACTGTGCCGTCTACGAGCTTCGGAAGGTAAAGAAAGAAGATGCAAGATTAATGCATCTGACCAAAGAGCAGTACCTGAAGGTAAATATACAACATCAATATTGATTTCTTCTGAGATTGGGTAGGCTTGAATTGTTCTTATATCTGTCAATGTATTTGATGTCGTACAGGTGCCTCCTGGCTGGTGCGCCAATAAAACGCGGGCCTGGCAGATGATGGTCGACAGGTGGGTGAGTGGCAATTGGGCGGATAACCACACCGTCCTCCGGGAATGACGTTTGCTGATGTCAGGTGTATCACACCACCAGGGCAACCTTAACATCCACAAATTCAGTGCTAGATGGGTACGTGACTTGGTGTAGCTTCATTTATTCTTTCAAATGTTTATTCCTGCATGATTTATAATCGTCTTGTTGTTTTTCTCACAGTCGGCTGCACATCAAAACCAACCATGCGGAGAGCTCAAGTCATGGGTTCTGGCCCACAAGGGCAACGCGACAGACAACATCAACTGGAACCCGGACGACCCGGCCGAGTCGTTCACCAACGAGAGCATCCCCGAGCGCATCAGTCAGTACACCGAGGCGGCAAGGGGAGTCCATGGGGCAGACTGGGATCCGCACACCGCGGACATTGATGGCGACATCGTCATGAGGGTGGGAGGCAAGAAGCATGGGCGGTACCTCATCGGCAACAGCACGCTCGACCCGCACACCACTCCCACTCTCTCACAGGTCCGGACAAGCAGCACGAGCGGTAGCGTGCCCATACGCCCAAGGCAGGACACTTCGATGCATCGTGTGGCAGCACTACAGGTTATTTCTGTTTTATTCGTCGTTCATTGGTTTTACATTCCTCGAAATTGCTTGTAACAATGCGGTGAAAAATTATAGGCCCAGGTGCATGCGCTCGAGGAGCATAAGGCTAGGGTGGAGGAAGAGCGACAGAGGGAGCGGGAGGCCGAGCGATAGAGGTGGGAGGCCGAGCGGGCGAGGTTTGACGCCTTGGCTCAGTATGTGGCAAGTCTTGGCGTCACGATGGGTCGTCCAGCGCCACTAGAGCTGTTCGCTCCTCCACCGCCTTACCCATACCCACCTTACTCATACGTGAGTTCAACTTCTCTAACAAAAGCTCTTTACTGTGCATGTCGGCCATTGTGCCGTTGATATGTGATGGGAGGCCTTCGTGCCGTTGATATATATGTGTGCCGGCTATCGTGCCGTTGATATGTGGTGGGCGGCCATCGTGCCGTTGGTTTTCTTGTAGGTTTTGGAAACCCCACCGTGCAGGGGAGGTGCTGCCGAAATTTTGATGTGTCTAGGCTTAGATTATAATTTTATACCTAGTTCTGCAAATTTTGACTTGTCTACGCTTAGATTACAATTGCATGCCTTAGTATTACTATAATTACTAATTTTTCTTCTCCTTTGTGCAGAATCAATCGGCGGGTTCGAATGATGTGCCTGAGCAGCCGCCGTCGGGAGGGTCGTGGCACCAACCGTATCCACAACTTCCGCCGCATCAGCAGTCGTCGGGAGGGTCAGGGTACCAGCCGTATCCACACCTTCCGCCGCAGCAGCGGCCGTCGTCGGGAGGGTGGGAGCCTTGGGGGTGAGCCTGTTGTTCTTCATCATGTATTAGCACTTTGTGACATGAACTTGTGTGAGATGAACTTAGCACTTTGAGATGGACATGTGTTGTTGGATTTGAGATGTTTAGATGTGGATGACATATTTGTGATATATGTGATGTGGATGATGTGTTATATTTGTGAAATATGTGTTGTTGAAGCTGGAAATATAAACAAAAATAAAAAAAATGCTCTCTGGACTCTTTGCCGAGAGTAGGGCTCTCGGCAAATCTGCCTCTTTGCCGAGAGCCTAGCTCTCGGCAAATATGCCTCTTTGCCAAGAGCCTAGCTCTCGGCAAAGAGGCCTCTTTGCTGAGAGCTTGGTGGTCGGCTCTCGGCAAACCTATTTTTTTTTTTTGAAAACCACCTCGGCCGCAAATCTTTTTTTTTAACAATTCTTTGCCGACGGTCGCTCTCGGCAAAGAAGTTCTTTGCCGATGGTCGCTCTCGGCAAAGAAGCTGTCACACCATTAGCGGTTGTTTGGTCGTTACTGGGGCGCGCCAGTTTGCCGAGAGCTATAGTTTACCGAGAGCCTTGACATTACTCTCGGTAAATATTTTGCCGAGAGGGGCTCTCGGCAAAGAATACTTTGCCAGTAGATGTTTTGCCGATGGCTCTTTGCCGAGAGCTGCTCTCCTCAAATAGTTTGCCGAGCGTCAACTCGTCTTTGCCGAGAGCTTCGGGCTCTCGGCAAAGGCCGGGAGTCCGGTAGTGAAGAGAGAAGTACACCAGCAACGATCCATGATCTTATTAACCCTAGACTTACCAAGATCATCGATCGGAAGGCATGACCTACACAAACCTGTTGCGAGATGATTCTCAAGGATCACTATCAGAATTTTTGTTATTATAGACAAATATTTTACGACCAAGGGTAGCCAAGCACACAGAAATAGAAGACAAAGCGACAACAAAGACAACTATAGATGAACAACCTAATCTACAAATATGGCACAACTCTCCATCTATGGTGACGTACCATAAAGGGAACAACTACCTTCTCGTGGCTATGATACTTGATTAGCATCACAGTACATACACGGCCACATGGCTTGACATGATATTGCAGTTCTTCTTTGATAATGCTATTGTTGCGCATAGGTATGTAGCGCACTGTGGACATGCAATTCAGCGATTTGCGCAAGATTAATTGTCACACCTCAAAATTTTTGATTTTGGGTTCTGAATAGAAAGCACTAAATAAACTGAATGATTTTAATATTTGGATAGAATTTACCAAATTCAGTTAGAGCTAGCGCAAATTTAGTTATAGGAAAAATGTGAATCTCCGAACTTTTCTGAATTAATTTGATGGACTTTTGCTTGATGTGATGTTGCTTGCTACATGACTACGTGTTGTGATTGTGATAAGTTTTAAAGTGCGTTTAGTAAGTCGTTTATCCTTCTCCGGCTCGTCTATTTCTTTTTCTATAATCAAACATGTGCTCTCTTGATCCTAATCTTTTCGTTCTGAGATCCTTTTCTTGTGCACCAAATCATTTCTTTGAGTTCATCATCCATCAAACTATCTCCCAAAACTTCTCGGGATTTTTTCTGGCTTTTTCTGGAACTCGTTTCCACTTTTCCGCGAGCATAATCTAATTTTTAGATGCTCCAAAATATCTTTTCATGAGCTCCAAATACTTTATTTGGATTCCTCATGTTCAAAAGTGTTTCCAGAAAATTTCCCGAATTATTGGAGCTTTCGGAGTATTTTTCGTGGCTTAAATAGTTTTTTTGTCGATCGGTGTTTAACCCGTTTTTCATTAAGGCTATGTTTAGTTCGCGAAATTTTGGAATTTGGCCACTGTAGCACTTTCGTTTTTATTTGGCAATTAGTGTTCAATCATGGACTAATTAGGCTTAAAACGTTCGTTTCGCGATTTCCAACCAAACTGTGCAATTAGTTTTTTTTTCGTCTACATTTAATGCTCCATGCACGTATCGCAAGATTCGATGTGGTGGCTACTGTAGCACTTTTTAGGAAAGTTTTTGGGGACTAAACACAGCCTAAGAGAAAATTTTAAAAGGTTACAACAGTGTTACCATTCTTGCTAGCGAGACATCAGCATAACCGGAATACTAGAATCAAATCCATCAAAATATACTATACGGGGCAGCTAAGGCGGCTAAAGCTCATCTACGCATCAGCCACAGCCGCACCCTTCATGCCCCGTCTAATCGGAAAGAGCGCATCCATTGCCTCCCTCGTCATGGGCGAAAGCCGCAAAGCGAAGGCTTGTTGAAACTCTTCAAAAGATGCCGCATCGAGGACTTCCGTCAGTGTTTCGAGGCCTAGTCTCTTCATTATAACCTTCCTCGCTTGAGCTTCTGGTTTCGGCTCCCTGAACTTACTCTTGGCCGCTAGACGAGCACTGCGCTTGGGCACGAAATCATCGTCCGCATCATAGTTGATCTTCCTAGTCACCCTCACCCTAGGAGGGGACACGACAAGGGGCTGCTGCAGGGGCCATCGGAAGGAGTCGATGAAATCCTTGACGACATCAGCAGCCATATCTGGCGTGGCGGTGGCTGAAATAGTAATTCTAGATTTTCTAGAATTACTTTTAATCGTGAAATTAAATATTCCGAAAATATGAATCTTAATCCTAATCCATCTCGGCTAGAAGGAAAGGAGAATCGTTCCCCATCTCCCGTATGCTGCTGCACCAAACGCCGACTGCTCCAACTCTGCCTCTGAGCCCAAACCTGCCGCGCTATAAAAGGATCAGATCGAGAAGCTTTCGGCAGTGATGCCTTGATGCAGATATATCCTGTTTCCAAACCCTAGCATAGCTCCAAAGGCGCCTGAGCTTGGCCGCCGCCACCAATCTCAGCTCTGCGTTTAGTGCCCATCCATCAGAGCTCCACCGCATGTCACCGTCGCTTGGTTCTCAAGTTTGCGCCACCACCCAGGATTTCTGTCATCTGTCTCCCAGCAAGTCTGATCACCTTCATCTCACGAAGTCGACGATGCCGATCCATCACGCCTTCGGACAGACAAACCCCGAGGGTCGTGAAGCTCTTCCACCAAGACACCATCGACCGCCGCCGGCCGTGCCTACATGGCGTCCGTCGCCCTCGCCTCTCAAGCTTATGGAGCGCCATCATCATGGGGAGATCAATCCGTTGCCGTCAAATTCATCTCTGGCAGTGCATGCAGACCATACATAGTTTCGGTACGTTGCTGTGCCTGGCCTGGTGATCTACCATCTATTGCCTGTGCCATGCTGATGGTCATCCCCACTCATCATCTCTCATCTGTCCTGCCGAGCAGGAGCATGCAAGCCGCCATGCATGCTAGCTGTGCACGTCTAGGACTGCTGCACCCCCAAGCCGAGGAAGTTAAAGAGCCCAGATCATAGAGAAATTTGGCCGATCGAGCTTCACATTCCACGGAGCTATTCTGCACTTTGTCATCGCCTCTGCTCACCACGAATCACGACCGTCACATAGTCTCTGCTATCACAGATCGGCCATGAGGAAGCCAACGCATTCTGTTTCCTTTGTGTTCAGGTTCCTATCTAATCTATATCATATCCTTTTTACTATTGTTTGTGACTTATGGAACGTACCAATCAATTCTGTACAAGCCATGCTACGATCATTTAGCAAGTTCACTATTTACTCTTTGTTGTATCTCATCATCCTTGCAAACCGGTCTAAGATCTTTCTTTATACAAAAACATTAAGCCTGCATACCCGTTCCATCCGGCTATAGTTCTTTCTGTGATGATCCACTGCATGTTAGTGACGATATTTATCATGTCAAATATCTCTGAATCTTATAATTTAAATATTAATTTGATTAATATGCATGTCAGTTGTTTTAAAATTAAAAACAATATAGGTGCTATACTTTGATATTTTGGCCCCGTTCGCTTCGCTGAAAAAACAAGCCGAAACACTGTTCCGACTGATTTGTTGTGAGAGAAAAATACTGTTCCGCCTGAAAAAATAAGCTGAAAAGTATGGATTATAAGGCAAGCGAACATGACCTTTATATGTAAATGTTAATATGATTAATTGTAAACATAAATGTGTTTTTTTACTATAATTTACTTAGCCCAAGCACGTATCACATATAGTTCGAATAGTTGTTTATCTTTGCAAAGTTAAAGTTTAACTTGTTTAACTTATGCGGCAACACTCATAAATAAAATATGACTAGTTCGACTAGGTTTTTATAAGTAAATTATAATTTGCTAATCTGAACTAATATTTTTACATGGTTTTGCTCAATTAAAATAAATCAAGTTTGTAGTTGTTTCTTTTAATGATAGTTCCGTTCTCGACATTTGTTGTGATCTCGTGACCGTAGAACTAGCCTTGTTTTATTATGTTGCTTACTCTTGTGTGGTGTACTGTTCTTAGTTGCTTTTACTTGTTGCTTGTATGTCTGCCTATGCGTGGTACTTGCTACGAGTAGAACGAGAACTGTTTGTGAGCACCGAAGATCATAAGGTGATGACTAGAAGCAAAGTATGAGGAAGTTTGAGCAATTGAAGACAAGTATAATATGAGGCTATCCTTGATACCTAATAATCATAGTCACTATATTCATGTTGCATGTGTCGAATATTATTAGCCCTTAAGGATATTTCTAGTATTCGTTATCTTGATCCTTGATACCTATTGGGTTTATGCATATGGGTAGTTTTGCTAGTTGCTCTACTTTAATGAAGAAGCTCCTTAATGTTGACTAATGACAAATGCAATTATGTTTAAAATGTGCTTTTTAGTAACATGGAATTCCTAAGGACTTATCTATGAGCAAAATCCGGGACTTACAGTACAACCATGAGTGCTATATGGCTCTAGCTTTAGTCATGTATGAGGACATTTTCTAGCTTGTTAGTGGTTACCCGAAAGGGTGCAAAAGGGGCTGGCCATGATGGGTATAGTGCGGCTTCTGTTCCTAAAAGTACTTCTGCGTGAGTGTGCCTTTCGAAAGGGGGCCCCTATATCTACTTGCCAATTGAAAACCTAACGGCCCTAACTTGTTAGACAAACCTTTGAAAGACTTCATAGGGAACCCTACCGGCCTTCTTAGTAGTGGGTCAAGAGGCTAATCACCTCGGATGAAAGGGTAAATCATAGCTCATGGTGAAAGTGTACAACATCTGCAGAGTGTAAAACTGTTAGAACAGTCGTGCTCACGATTACGAGCAGCTTGGAAAATTGACAAAATAATTGGTTCTTATTGTTATTCTATGATGTTGATGTTCATGTTTAATCATTATTGTATTATTGCCATTACTCATGATCTTGTGGGAATTGGAGCTTAAGTATAACTTAGCAACTCAGGTTCTAATGATAAAACTTGATGTACTAAAAATGCTTACTGCTATTAAACCGTGTCTAGCCTTTGGAGCCTTTATTTTTCCATGTTATATTCGCTTGAGTACGACATGTGTTCACCCTTGCTATTTCCCCCACACCCCAGTCTCTAGTCAAAGGCGCTCAAGAGAATGATGAAGACATAGAGGAGTTCCTAGAAGACTGACAGGAGTGCTAGGCGTATGTTACTCCAGTCAACCATCTCTGTGACTCTTGGAGGCTTCACTTGAAGATTAGAATTTAAATTTCCGCTACTTTGATGTCTACTTCGTCTCTATGTATGTATTATTATTTGATATGTAATAAACACTATACTTGATATTATGTAATTTGTTGTCATATGTGTGTGATTGATTACTGGACACACATATGGTGTACATCTGGTTTTGTTCTTAAAACTGGGTGTGACATTAATTATAAGTGAAAAAATGTATTGATATAGGAAAGGGAGAGAGACAAAAGTTCCTTGTTCTCACAAAACAAAGGGTGTCCTAACAAGAGGAGATGTTGCGACTCAGATTTCGTCTGACATGAAGGTGAGATAAAATAGAAAAAAAAAACAGCTCACTTGGATTTCGTCCTACTGAGAGGTGAGGGAAAAAAAACTTGCTAGCGACTCCTTCGTCATTCTTTTTCTCTCAACAAACGAGGATAAGATTGCACCAAAACTCTAGCCACACCCTCCGGGTATCGTGTTACATAATTAGGTAAGTTTATGATTAATTTCAGAACATAAATCACAATAAATGCACATACTAGTTAGTATTTAATTCTATAATACACTAGTAGAATTAAACAACACAACTAATAACAACATTGTCTCTGAAACAACATGCATGATTAAATAGTAGATTCGATCACACACATACTTTTCATTTGCAAATGAAGATGCCACGACTAGTGGGGTGGAGAAGAGATGATGTTGTTGACGACATTGGCAAAGAAGGGTCAGTACTGAACCTAAAAGAGGAGAACCACATCTGTTTGTAGACGATGAGAAAGTAGGTACTAAACAAGACTCTAGATATACATGTAGTGAACGAGGGATGTGTGTGTGTGTGTGGGGGGGGGGGGGCGGTTTGCGCTGGCCCTCACCCCCTGGATTCTCCACTATACAAGCCCGCCCCCTCAATTAGGTACTGAATGGTGATAATTACTGATTAGTGCTTTATTTGCTCGATTTTTCATTGTGATAATTCTTAATAATATCTATGTGATTTATGGTTAGTATGGACATAAGGAACCCTTGATGGACCATGATATCTTTCTGCGCTAGGCATGTCAATATTTGACAGTCTGCCATTGAGGACCGACTAATTATTGCTTTCCTTTTTACTTGATCTCAGATTTTTTGTTGAAAATTTTGGAGAGAGTGGAGAGGTTGATTCCCTTTTTGCTAGAGGTTGGTTCATATTTTTCCGACACCATTTTTTGGAGGGAAATCGAAGGCAGCTCACGTCAGACGCTTTTTTTCCAAAAAATCGAAGCCTGAAGCTAGCGTAGGTTAATCAATGGTTAGGGGGGATGTGCAGTGAATGACTGGTGGACAAAAGCTTCTCACTCTTTTTTTAGTAGTAGGGGAGGGAAGACAGGTGTATAGGTGGGTGGGTAACTGGGTTGGGTTGAGCATTCATAAAGAAACAAAGAAAGTTTTGTAGTTTGAGACTGAAAATTAGGAGAGAACAAGTAGGGCATACCCTAGCGTGAAAGAATCTTGCTAGATTCCTAATCTGATGTTGGACTCAGACTCTCACTCATACCACCGTCACCATTCCTCGTAGATATCAACAATCATAATAAATAGAGAGGGCGGGTGAAAGCACCACCCACTCCAAGCAACCCAACCCCTAACTATCAAACCCCTCTCGAGCCAAGGAGAAGAAGGGAAGAGAAAAGAGAAAATAGGCAACTAGCAGGTAGACATGGAGGCCAGCATGACAGAAGTGGCGGTTGATTAAGCAGTGGGAAACACTGGAAGAGAGCACCGCGTAGAGCATAGCAACCGCCTGTGACCACCAAGAGGGGCGGATCCCTGAGATAAGGAGGCATGGGAAACACATCAGAAGTGATATCATCAGTTGCCAGTGAAACAACGGGGAGAGATAGGCACGAAACCAATTTGACTATAGGTTTGTGATAGACCCAGTGGCATCTGCGATGATCAACAACAAGAGAGAGGGGATAGAAGGATCGTTGGTGTACGGAGAACCGAATAGTGAACAACGAGCATTTCTAAAGAGCACAAGTTAAGCGGTAGTAGAATTTTGCTGCTCAGCCTCTTCAACAATTTGCTCGATCAGCAGCCGTATGGGGTGAGCATAAGTCCTTAGGTGAGCACACATGTCGTTGCATGCGTATAGGCCAATGCAATGCATGCGATCGGCCACCGGATGTTGATGTGTATATATAAAAATAAACTACTACTCCGTAGTATATATATTTGCTTGATTTGTCCAACCATGTAATGCATGGAGCAGGAAACAATGAACCCTACTGCCTAACCTGTTGAATCCATTTGTCGCCGTTCGGAGTTTCCTAGTCGCCAAGCGTTGAAGACCACGGCGGATTGCTGAATCCAAAGTGAAATATTCTTAATTATTTTAATTACTCGGGCTATCCCTTGTTTCCATGTGGATGTCTCGATGAATGCATGTCGCTGTACCGGCGGCAGGCGGCAGATGATTGACAGAGACGCGACGACAATGACAATCAAATTAACGACCTAGGTAATTAATCGATACCATCAATGATCAATGCATAATAATTAAGATAAGAGGACGCCGCCCTAGCTAGCCAACCATATACACATATATACCTGCCGTCCTGCCGTCGTCGTCGTCCAGGTCGACCGATCCCCGGCCGGTTGTTTCAGGCAGGGCAGGGAGAGAAATGGCGAAGCTTTCCGGGGCGGCCGTGTTGCTCCTCGTCGTCGTCCCTCTGAGCATGTACACATGCGCCTTGCTCGTGGGCATCCAGCTCGGGCGGGCGCTAGAGAGGGGGCCGGACAACAGCGGCGGCGTCGAATTCACCTGGCGAGGAGCCCTCGACTCCGTCACCAAGGTGATCGATCGATCGATCGTATCGTCGACGATAGCACAATAGCTCCAGCTACAGCTACCTGCTTGTTCATGCATCATCTCCATCCATCAGTTACATATACGTTGTGTTCGATCTCTTCTAGGGTAGAGATCATCTTTCTATCCATCCCCTGCTTCCATGCGTCGTCGTCGTCATAAAAAGAGGTGACTAGCTTGTTTGTCAATTGCCATGTACTTGTGTTTCAGGAGCTTTCGGACCTCAATGTTTTGGGACGGCGACGAGGGGGCAGCAGGAGGGTAAGTGGTGGAGTCAGAGAACTAGTACCCGTCGTTGTGGCGTCATGGAGCACTAATGTTGAGAGGTCGTCGTCCTCCCTTCGTGAAGAAGCACTGGAACCCTACGTCGCCCAGCCTGAGCTCCCTTCGGCTAATGATGTTCTAAAGACAAAGAGCAGTGCAAATGCTACCTCAAGTACCCAGAGACACTACAATAATCATACTTCGGTACGTGCATGCGTGCTTTAATTTCTAGTACTAATCTTTCTTTTACTATTATTATTATTATTATTATTATTACTTCAGACTGTTTATATAGGAGTCGATGGAGATCAATTATTTGTTAGCCACTACTGCAGAAATATATTTTTTCAATATTATTTTTTCACAGCCAATTTTACTGAAACCGTTTGTGATAATATATCACTAGACTAAAACTGGTGGTGAAAACAATCTTTATTGCCTGTTCAAGAGAGAGGAGCCGATGCTACCCCCCCCCCCCCCCCCCCAGCGCCCCGAGCTTTTCACCTGCACCGCCCTCGCACCACGTACATACCTATGTTTCTCCCATGTTTCTATTATCTCCCTCCCTTTTTTTCTCTCCCCTCCCTCTTGGGCTATCCGTGGAGATGTCCTTCCCAGTGACTCTCTCTCTCTCTCCAACTCCCTAGTCTAACCCTAGGCATGTCGCGGCCCGTGGCGGCAAATTCTAGGGCATGGGGCATACGGCCCCTGGAGTTCTCCTCCGTGCGACTCTCTCTCCCTCCACGTTCTCAGCGTGGCCAGTGCCCCCCTCCCTGGCACAGTCGTGGGGTGCACGGCACCATGGTAGCAGCCTAATGCAGGCACAGCTCAACGATGGTGGCTTGGGACAGCACAAACTCGATGGCAGTGGGTGCGGACACGGACACGGGCACGAGCTCGATGGCAAGCTAGGGGCGAGCTCAGCCACGGAGGCATGGGCAGTGGCAGACTTTGGACCATTTTACAGGGGGCAAATCAAATATGATCAACATTAATAGGTGCCATATTAACATTTTCTTGTCAACTGAATGGTAGAATTAAATATGTACTTAACAAATTGTTTGTATAGGGGGGGGGGGGGGGGGGGGGGGGGGGGGGGGGGGGGGGGGGGGGGGCAAGGCCCTCTTTAGGAAGCTCCACCCCTAGGCATGGGCGTGGAATTGGCCGGTGGTTCCGGTCGCAGATTCTAGCATACTCTTTTTATAATTTTTCTTCAATTCTCACCGTCGGATGCAAACCGACAATGATAACCTCCATTTCAACCACCACTTTCTCCACTACCCTGCAAAACCGGCAGTGTTGGCGTTTATGTAGTTGTGAGTACACATATTCCAAATTTATAGCTTTTACTTCATACACATGTAGATAGCAAAATCTATTTATTCAAAAACAAAAACAAGATGACTTACAGTTTGAAATGGAGAAGGTATTAGGCAAGCTAGGGTTTTGTATACCAGATATATAATTAGGGTGGCATGCAGTTAAGCGCATATATCACTAGTACATAGATGGGTTATAGTCCCGTGACTAAAGGGTCTGTGCGAGGCTAAAAAAATAATGTGTGATTTGTGGGACTCGAACTCAATTCAAAACCTCATCCATTGAGCATTGCCTCGCTTATAGCTAACCACCCCACCTACACAACACATGTGATTTTGGATGGGATGTTTTCCTTTTGAACTAACCCCTAGAGGACCTTTAGTCTAGGTTGGTAACACCCAACCGGGACTAAAGAGTCTACATTGATCTGGTTGGTGTTATCAACCGGGACTAATGCCTTAAGGCTCTTTAGTCTGGGTTGGTTACACGAATCGGGACTTATTACCAAACGGGACTAAAGGTCCTTCGACGGACTTTAAACTTGGACTCGGGACTAATGTGCTGAAACGAAGGTCTGTTGTCTACTAGTGTATATAAAAAAAGTAGTACTAGTGTGTCATGCAGTCACTACCGGAAACCGATACTTTGCCGAGTGCCGGAAGCTTTGCCGAGTGTATTTTAGACGGCTTTGCCGAGTGTTTTTTTTGGCACTCGGCAAAGATGGCTTTGCCGAGTGTTTTTTTTAGGCACTCGGCAAAGATATATTTTGTCGAGTGCCATTTTTTCGCACTCGGCAAAATGCGTCTTTGCCGAGTGCCTTTTTCCTGGCACTCGGCAAAGATGTATTTTGCCGAGTACCATTTTTTGGCACTCGGCAAAATGCGTCTTTGCCGAGTGCCTTTTTTTTGGCACTCGGCAAAGAAGCATTTTGCCGTGTGTATTTTTTTTTGTCCTCGGCAAATTATTTTTTCAAAGCAATTTTTGAGGCCCTAAATGAATTCAAATGAAAAACTTTTCAACTACAAAGTTGTATAACTTCTCAAGATCTACAAAGTTTATTTTGGTCATTTCTTCATTTGACAAAGCGACAATAACGTTGTTCATAAAATCTACATCTCTCTCATCTCTCATATTAGTTTCATGAAAGTAGAAGAGAGATATAAGATTTGTGAATAATGTTACTACCACTATGTTGGATGAACAAATGACCAAAATAAACTTTGTAGATCTTGAGAAGTTATGAAATTTTGTAGTTGGCAACATTTTGATTTGAAATCATCTTGTCATGCAAAAACGACGTTTGAATTTGAAAATTTTAAATTTGAATTTTTCAAACGACCTCGGATGGAAAAACTTCCTAAATGAAAATTGTAAATCTCCAAAAGTTATGAAACTATGTAGCTGACAACTTTTTGATTTGAAATCATCTTATCATGCAAAACTACGTTTGAATCTCTTCAATTTGAAATTCGAATTTTTCAAATGATCTCGGATGGAAAAACTTCCTAAATGAAAATTGTAGATCTCGAAAAGTTATGAAACTTTGTAGTTGACCACTTTTTAATTTGAATTCGTTTAGGGCCTCAAACAAGCAATTTACTCTCTGTTTAGTATAATATATGAGGATAGATAACGGAATCTAGACACAAGTGATAGTGTAGTGCAGTGGTAGAGCAGCAGACACAGTCACGAATTTTGCGCAAAAAATGCAGCGACTTCGATGGACGGACAGGCGCTGGCCGATGGCGGCCTCCCCCGAAAAAAAAAATTTGCTATTATTTTTGGGTTTTTTTGCATTTTTATTTTGCCGAGTGCTTTTCCGGCACACGGTAAAGGCTTTGCCGAGTGCCCGACAAAAAGCACTCGGCAAAGGCTTCTGTGCTGATTAATTTTTTGCCGAATGCGGCACTCGGCAAAGCCTTTGCCGAGTGTATTTCGGGCTGCTGGTTTCCAATAGTGAGTTCAGAATAATGAAGTAAATACAAAGGCAAAAACAACATTTCCCCACCTTTTCTTTCCTTAGATTTGAGAAAAAAGATATTGTTTCGGTGTCGTATAACAAAAGATCATGGTTTCACGATCATATCTAGCAAATTTTGATGTTTGAGACGTGGACTAGCTAATTCTATCTTTGTTAAGTGTTCCATATCAAAATTTTGGCCTATATATAAAGTAGTACTAGCAGTCTGAATATATATGAATAATAATGGATGGCGTGGTGTATTGCATTGCAGCCGAGGGGCGTGATCAGCGTGGGGCCGTGGGGTGGATCCGGCGGGCAGCCGTTCTACATGCGCGGCGCGAGCGCTCCTCGCCTTCGTAGCATCATCCTCTACCATTCCGGCGCCGTCCACTCCCTCTCCTGCGAGTACACCCTCGCCGGCGACTATGGGGGTCCGCCGCCCCGAGTGACTGGTCCGTGGGGCCTCCCGGATTCCTACGGCTCCAGAGGAGTTCGTACCCAGGTAACGACTAACGACCGCCCAGATCCATCACCTTTTCTTCCGATCCTTGCATGCATTTCGCTTGGTTTGCAAAAGTTATGTGAATATATATACAAATAATTCCTGTGCAGATCGACCTGCGTTCAGGGGAGCACATCACGGCAGTGGAGGGGACGACGGGGCACTTCGCTAACGTCCCCGGCGTGGTGATCACCTCGCTGACGTTCCGCACCAGCGCCGGCAGGACGTACGGGCCCTACGGCAGCGTGGCCGCAGGGTCGCACTACTTCTCCGTGCCGGCGGCGGACGGCACCTGCATCGTCGGCTTCTGGGGTCGCTCCGGCTGGCTTGTCGACGCCATTGGGGTTTACATGAAGCCTTCTTGCTCATCATCATCATCATCAGACACGGCGGCATACAAGAAGTATGCATCCAGACGTCAGGGACGAAATTAGTACTGTGAGGATGATGGAAACATAAATAAATAAATAAAAACAAATCGGCCGGGCGTAGTATGTTGTAATAGACAAATTAAATTTGATAAGTCTTTTTTATATATTTGTGGATAGAGTGAGTATATATGTAACTGATAACTGGCGTTTGTATGGCTGAAAAAAAGCTATGATGTGGTCAGACACGTGGTCAATATAATGTGCAATGCAAAACCTATACCAATTACTGAAGAGAAAAGTCATGTCCATGATGAGACAACGACATACTCTGTGTCTCTGTTATATATGCAGACTATTCCATGGCAAATAAAGCCGCCAAAGCTGACTAACCATTGAAATTACTCCCCACCACATGAAACTAAATTAAAGAAATAGTAGCTTATATATATTCACAAATAAAAACGAAGATAATAACAGATTAAACCAACTGAGATAAGCTCATCATATTCATATATCAGTAGTTATCAGGAAACACCACACCACCTGTCAGGGACGCTGCCATGTGGGCCCACACGTAGGCTGTCCGGAGCATCTACAGAAGGAACAAGGAGTACCTTCTGCAGGGCATCGAATATTTAGAATACAACTCATCCTCTCTTCTTCTAGTTACTGTTCCTCTTTCCCAACTCCCTCTTCCTCTGTAACCGCCCCCTGCTCCGATCATCAGCCTCTCCCATTCCCCCTGCTTGCTACTCCCCTAAACTCCATCTCTTACTGTATCTGTTACCTGAGATCGTGTTAGTCCATTCAGTGATTGTGTTCTACCAGTGGGTTGCTAACACCACCACGGCACCATGGATCATCATCTCGAGCAACAAGCAGCAGAGAGCGAGAAGAAGGCGGTGAAGCTGCTCGGCATGTGGGCAAGCCCCTACGTCCTCCAGGTGAGATGGGCGCTAGCGATGAAGGGCGTCGAGTACGAGTACGTGGAGGAGGATCTCCGGAGCAAGAGCGCCCAGCTGCTGGCGTACAACCCCGTGCACAAGAAGGTCCCCGTGCTGGTCTACCATGGCAGGCCCATCGCGGAGTCGCAGGTCATCCTCGAGTTCATCGACGACGCCTGGAACCACCGCGGCGACCCCATCCTCCCTCGCGACCCCTACCGGCGCGCCATGGCTCGTTTCTGGGCCAGATTCAAGCAGGACTAGGTCAGGACTCAGGAAGAAGAAGAGGAGTTCATTATCTGCATGCAGCTCTGTGTTCATCAGTTTCAGTTTCTGCATACGTGCCTTCATGCGTGCAGCTCTCGCCGCCGATCTGGAGGTGGTTCACGATGGAGGGCGAGGAGCAGGAGGCAGCGTACGAAGCCGCCGTAGAGCAGCTGCTGGTCCTGGAGAAGGAGCTCGCCGTCGGCGGGAAGCCGTTCTTCGGCGGGGAGAAGGTCGGGTTCGTCGACCTGTCGCTCGGCCCGCTGGCGTACGTGATTCCGATCTACGAGGAGATCGTCACCGGCGGCGGCGGCGGCATGAAGATGATCACGGAGGAGAAGATGCCGTCCCTGGCTGCGTGGATGGGGAGATTCCTCAGCTCGCCGGCCGTCAGGGGTCATCTGCCGCCGCTGGAGAAGCTGCGGCCCAGGTGTCAGGCGATGCGCGAAGCGTTTCTCGTCTCAGCAAGAGCAAAAGTTGAGCAGCAGCAGCAGTAACTAGAGCTAGCTACTTGCACTGTGCGTTTCTCGTCTTATCACGTTCTTCTGCTCTCTATCCTTTCTGAAAGAGTCAAAGAGATTTTACCATGTAAAGAAAGACAAAGCCAAGGTATTTATATGTACCTAGTACAGTGGTCGTACTGGTAATTTGACCTCTGTGTCATGCCTGTTGCAGATATAAACTACAATCCAACCGTGTCAGTGTCACTGTCACTGTCACTGTTGTTCTTGGCACTACTATGACAGATGATGCATGCTTCAGATTATTATTAATTAGTCCTTGCTGCTGCTCTGATGAACCATGGCATGCATGTTTGATTGTTTGTCGCTGTTGCAGCAGCAGCACTGGCATCGGTCATCTGCTATACTAAGACATTTGACCAGACATTGACCATGCATGAATCGAAGATTTTGAGATGAGCTGAGTGTGCTATTTCCAAAGCAACTACTGGTCGATCTCTACTCTGTCGCGTGCCCTGCATGTCCAGCCTAGTGTCCAGCGCAACCTCTGTTTTTTACTCTCCCTCCACGCATGGTTATTATAAATAAAAGCGAGTTAACTTTACCAAGACGCAGGTAGTAGCAGTAATCCTTTATACAAGAAGTTTGAACTTATCAGCCTGGGCCTGGTTCACTTTGCAAATTTTTTTGAACCCGATAAATAGTACCACTTTCGTCTTATTTGGCAAATATTGTCCAATCGTAGACCAACTAGACTCAAAAGATTCATCTCGTGATTTTCAACTAAACTGTGTAATTAGTTTTTTTTTACCTACATTTAATACTCCATACAAGCGGCTAAAAATTAATGTGATAGAGAGAGAGTGAAAAAACTTGGAATTTGGATGGCATCTAAACAAGGCCCTGATTCACCGGGACCCATCCCAAGGACACGTCTTTAGCTCCTTCATTGGCCACGTACTAATCCATTCTTTGGCAGTACCAGTGATCTGGCCGCTAATTCGGGTGATGTTCAAAAAACGCATTTTAGAGAACTCTTCTATCAGATCCATACGTAAGCATAATCGGAAGGAAGATTTTGTACCCTAATAACTGAACCCACTACTGTCGTAAAAAAAACTTGAGGCATCCCTCACTCGAGTTCCTCTGTTTCTCTCCATCCACCAATTACTACTTCATCAAGGTGATTCAACAAGAGTTCCTCTGTTTCCCACTCTACTAGCTGAAGGCATATGCAATCAGATGTGCATACAGTCTAGGCCTGAAACCAGGAAGTATCAACTTAATAAAATTAATTGATGATTGAATGACAAAAATGAGAGAGTAAATTGTCAGATTCCTGAACACTTTCGAGGTGCGCCAATGTGTTGATATCAACAACTACAGAATAATTCAGCCTAGTAACCAGTTGCAGCAATATAATTTTCTGCCAAGACAAAAGATAGCACATAAGAGCATAATTTCTGTTTATAAAATCACATAGAATTCCATGTAATAACAGAAATATGCTATTATTAACTGCCCAAAATTAAGGAGACTTTGAATCAATCTTAGTGCATAGCCCCTGTATGGACCTACAATAACCTTTATATTTTTCTTTTAAAAAAATAAAAAATACTCAGGCTAATTACTACTTCAACTTTCTGTTCATTGCCATATTATTTTCTAACTCTTATATACATTACCAAGGTTGATCTGCTTTAGCGTCATTCAACGACTCACCATAAGTCCAGAACCATATATTTCAAACATGCTAACAATAACTAGAAAGAGAGCAACTATTTACAGCCCAAATAGTATACCAACAGTTAAATCTACAGAGTAAAGTGCTATAATTGGGATATCAAATAAACCATACATCTGACAAAAAAAATACAAATGCAGGTTTCTTCCGATTACTTCCATGGCAACTTAAATACTTACTCCAGTAAGAAAATGTGTTGTGTTTACCTAGGGACCATGTCTAACTAAATACAAACACATGTTTTTTTTTTCATAAAAACAGCATGCGTCGATCTACCTTGAAAAATAGTTTAATAATAATGCTTTAAATTAATTTGGCTTTCGATATATACTTCGACATAAATTAATCATCAAAAATGCCTTTTAGGGACCAAAATGCTACCTTTTTTTCTGTTTCTAGAGAGATATTAGGTAAACAAAGAATAGGTTTACCTCTGACTCTGATCTAGTAGCAACGAACAACAACATCAACCTTGTTATACCAGTACACAATCTGAGAACATGGAATGCGCTGGCCTCCAAGGCATGTCCATTTGCCATTACCATCAGGGACAAAAATGTAATGTCTGGTAGCACTGCCATGTCTTCCATCATGTAGTCACAGTTCATTATAACCTGTGTGTTTTCATAGGAAGTAAAACAAAGGGAGTCACATGTGACAGTTCGAAGGGGAATGAAACCTAAAGCTGCTAGCTGACCATTGTGTGCACAAAACTGTCGCTATAAGCTAACAAGTTCATTCTGGGTTCCTTACACAAAGCATGGCCATTGTGAGCTGCTTAAAAGACTGGACTACTTGTTCTCTAGAAAATACTTTGGCTCTCATGTTTCTTGCATATATAATGGAAAATAGTAATTAATCAGTGTGCTCAGCAATGTTGGAGAGACCTGAGGTCCTAAGCAAACCAAAATATGCGATGACTTCTACCAATGATGGTTTCCTGATATCACCATCTTCTAGACAATTTGACAAAAAGTCAAAATAGTGGAAATGAAACATTCTTTTAAGTAAGCCATTTGGTTCAATGCACAAGTCAACTTATTTTATCCTAAACAAAGACTCCTAAGTAATACGCCTGACGTACTTTATTTACTTGCTTTTATATGTCTGCTGGAGCCTTAGGAGTTGAGTTTTTATTTACAAAAAGAGGGCATTGAGCAAACTTTAATTTTGTGGTAGCGGAGGACCATTCTTAGTCAGCATGTCACATAGGAATCTTGGATTGATACACTAGCATAGCATGGTATGGTACTACGATGGCATAATGGTTCCAGATAATAGAAGTGAGAACTCACCTGTAGATACACCAGCGTTAGAAAAAGACTTCTGATGCCCTCAAAGCGCTGCAAGAGACTCAAACAAGACTGATTGTGCAGGAAACCACCATTTCCATAAACAAGATAATAGCGAGTTCCCATCCATCGAAGATGTGCCATCTTGCCTAGGTGGACAGAGCTCGGGTCATATTCATCAATCCAATCAAGTTTCGTTAGCAGAGGGGCCGAATTGTTGGCGATCGGTGGACTCTTGAGAAAAGATTCCACAGTTCACTCCTCGAGCGCCGGCGCCACAACCGTGAGCTGAGACAAGGCTCGCAAGCCTCTGAGTTCCATCAACAGCATAGACTCCGAATGTATGGCGAGATCCCTCAGCACACGGGCGTCCTCAACGGTGAGCCTCTGCAAGCACGGGCACCGTGGCGAGGACACGGCATCGCCTAGCTCGCCTGGGCCGTGGAACCCGACGCGGCTCAGGTGGAGCCCGGTGAGGCGAGCGAAGACACCGGTGAGAGGCACGGCGAGGCCCTGAAAACCCAGGAAGAAGGAGATCGTGGTGGCCTTCTCAAAGCAGGGGAACTCAAAAGCGCCTCTCTCCCCGGCATCTTCCACCGGACCGTAGGTTTGAAGGGTCAGGTCGCCGGAGACGCGGCGCGCGGCGGCGGGGAGCCAGACCGCTAGAGACTCGGCGGTGGCGCCGTCGGCCACGACGAGGAGGTCGCGGAGGAGCACCTTGTGGCCGTCGAGGGCGTCGCGCAACCGGTGGGGCTCGGGGGGCGAAGTGAAGCGGAGCACCGGGAGAGCCCAGATGCGGCGCCAGCGGTGGGAGAGGACGCTGGTCCGGGCGGCGGCGCGGGTGGTGAGCTTGAGGAGGATGAGGACGAGGACGTCGTCGTGGAGCGGGATGAGCCGGTCCTCGCCTGTGACGGCGGCGGCGGCATCGGAGGAGGAGGGGAGCCCGTGGCGCTTGGCGGCGCTCTCGCATAGCTCATACACCAAAGTAAAATGAAGAAAATCAAAGCTAAGTTCACCGATCTCCCTAAGAATTGGCGGCAGACGAGAATGTTGATAAAATCCCCTCTTGCCCAAAGTCCGACCGGCTCCTGATTGTCTATCTTCACGACCGCCTTGGCAAAGAGCATTGTGCACTCAGTCAAGATAAGACATGCCGAATGGATTCGCGTGCTGTCAGCTCCACATATCTCACAGAATGCAGTTGGATCAACACTGATTTCGCCGGCAAAAATTCATGGAGAACTCTCCAGCAAAAGACTTTCACTTCCGGGGGTACATTCAGCCTCCAGGTCTTCTTCCAAAACTCATCTCCCGAGCTCTCCGGTGTTTGTTGCTGGTGTGCTGACGTAAGCTTCCGGTACGCCGACTTTACAGAATACACACCATAGTCACCTCGTGTCCATCCCTGGTTGTGAGTGGCTTAGGGGGTGTTTAGTTCCTCCAAATTCCAGAATTTGATACTATGCAAAAAGAAGATTCCCCGTCACATTAAATTTGCGGTACATGCATGGAGTACTAAATGTAGACGAAATTAAAAACTAATTGCACAGTTTGGTTGTACTTTGCGAGACGAACGTTTTAAGCCTAATTAGTCAATGTTTGGACAATTATTACCAAATAAAAACAAATAAGTTACTGTACCTACAGTGCGTGGCAAATTCGGCCGGCGCCAACTTGGTGCCCAACTAAACAAGGCCTTAGCGTCAAAGTGCATCGGTAATTCGGTGTCCACCTGTCTTGCCAGATGTTCGTCGAGGACACCATAGTAAGATTGTTGGGCCAGACGTGCTGGCGTGACTAAAATTGTTAGTTTTGCGAATTTATTTTGGGAGCGGTTAAAAAAAACTATACAGCGAGGGCTTATTTTCGATTGTTGGAATGTAATTGGGCTCGTGGGCCTGTTTACCATGACTCCCCACTTAGCCTATATATGTACACTGACTATGCCTGAGTAATATATTGAGTATTCCCCTAATCATACTCTTTCATGGTATCATGAGACGGTTCGCTTCCACGGCCTCTCGCTTCCGCTAACCCTAAATTGCGCCGCCGCCGATCCTCACGGTCGACCGGCCGGCTGCTCACCGCCGTCGCTGGGTGCCTACCACTCGCCGGCCATATCCCTCGCTGACGCGCGCGCCCTCGCTCCTCGCCAGCGCGCCGCGATCCCATCCCGCCACCGCAGCGCATCGCGCGGTCGGCCCCGTCATCGCGCGAGCTACGTCCGTGTGCAGACGCGAGGACTCCGATCGCTCGCGGGGTCTGAACCGTCACGCGACTCGCGTACAGCAGCGAGGACTCCCGACGGCACGCGCGTCTCCATCGCGCAATCCGTCCGCCGCCAGGACGAGCAGCACTTCTTCGCCAGGGATCCGCTGCGTGCTGTACGTCTACGTCACCAAGCTGTTGCACGGGATCTTCGCCAGGCACAACTGCACGTGATCTACATCAAGCCAGATCGAGGCTGGCTCGTTCGTACGTCTACCCGAGGAGCTCCGACGCCGGGTCTGAATAGGGGGCTGAGACTTAAGATCGAGCGGCTGGATCCGCCGCTGGGCGCGCGTCG
Organism: Miscanthus floridulus; assembly: GCF_019320115.1. Classification (NCBI taxonomy): domain Eukaryota; kingdom Viridiplantae; phylum Streptophyta; class Magnoliopsida; order Poales; family Poaceae; genus Miscanthus; species Miscanthus floridulus. Next base: position 14,490,103 of record NC_089588.1, read on the forward strand.
CGCGCGAGCAGGCCGCCGCCGCCCGCACCGCCGCCCTCGACAAGTATGAGGCCGACCACGCTGCCGCCATCGCCGTCCTCAACATCAAGGTGCTCGTCCCTGTGATCCTCGACCGCGCCTCCAACAACTACACCCACTGGCGCGTCCTCTTCCTCGTCGTCTTGGGCAAGTATGCCCTCACCGATCACGTTCTCAAGGACGTGGTCAACGACGACCGGCCAGCTTGGGTGCAGATGGACTGCATCGTCCTCACGTGGATCTACGGCACGATCCACCCCGACTTGCAGCAGTCAACGATGTTGAAGGAGCCGAACGCCCGCGTCGCTTGGGTGCACCTCGAGGACGAATTCCTCGGACAGCGCGAGTCGCGCGCCCTGCTGCTGTCCGCGGAGTTCCGCACCGTCAAGCAAGGGTCATCGTCGATCACGGACTTCTGCCGCAAGCTCGAGACGATGGCCGCCGCTCTACGTGACTTCGGCGACCCGGTTGGCCGAACGCACCCTCGTCCTCACGCTCCTCCGCGGCCTCAGCGACAAGTTCCGTCCCATGGTGACGAACATCAAGCTGCGGCAGCCGTTTCCTACCTTCGATTATCCTTAAATAAAATTATCATTATAGCCTACTGAATTACGGAATTACGTGCGAACTCCATTGCTGCTTCTAGCCAAATTTGATGATCCCTCTACCTCTAGTTAGCGGAGGCGATTAAGGTCCGACCGGGTCGACACCAGGTAGGTCGCCGACCACCAGATTTTCTGCAACTCGCGCATGCCTGATAAACCAAACACATGGTAAACTTCGATCCAACCGTATGTCAGTGTCACACTGGTGTTCTTTAGACTGAACTTTGTCGTGCACTGTAGCAGATGATGCTTCTGGTTATTGTTAACGAGTGCTTGCTGTTGCCGGTCATCTGCAAGGAGTACTTGCTTTTATATGTCCGCTCATAAGTAAACTTATATATTTTATCCTAGACAAAGATCTCATAAGTAATATGCCTGAAATACTTTATTTACTTGCTTTTAAAAATACGTCTGCTCTACCCTTAGGAGTTACTAAGTTTTATTTACAAAAAGAGGGCATTGAGCAAACTTTAATTCTCGGGTAGCGGGCCGTCACTCTTACTAGTCAGCAGGTCACATAGGAACCTTGGATTGATGCACTAGCATGGTATGGTACGGTGTATGTAGTATATATATTCGGTAACTCTCTTGTAATTAAACTTTTAAAATTTGACACCTTGTAAACAGAGACGAGTGTCTGTCTGAACGGCGGGAGACAAGCGTGAGCAGCCCATGAGGTATTGCGTTCCTGTGCGACTGCAAGTCTGTAACCCATCCTGGTGAGACGGTGACTCAGGGTGTGTTTAGTTCGCGAAATAAAATTTTTTTATGTCACATCGGATGTTTCGGATATGTCGAAAGGAGTTTTTGGATACTAATAAAAAAATTAATTACATAGCTCGTTTGGAAACTGCGAGACGAATGTATTAAGCCTAATTAATTCATCATTAGCCAGGCCTGGCCTTGGGGGGTTCGAGCTGTGCGGCCGAATAGGGCCCTCGACGCTAAGGGGCCTGACCCCAGATACGTAAGTAGGTATAGTATATTCGTTCTATGGCCCCAACCCCCAAAGCTAGAGCCCAGCAAGCTAGAAAGGCATGTACGTGGCTGCCAATTTGTCTTCCCTCGCGTCGATTCAGCTAATTGGCTTCCGCATCGGCGACTCCGTGTTCTGCACCTCCGCCGTGCGGCCGCGACTGCCTTCTTCCCCGCTGCGACCTACGACTCTGTGAGACTGCGCGTGCGCTGTGGTGCGTCGGCATCGCGTGCTCGTGGCAACAACTAGAACCAGCGACCGGCCACCGGCCCACTCTCAGTTCCCGATCTGTGTACATATGGACGCAACGCAGGTAAGAAATTGCCCCTAAGCCCCTTGATTGTGCTTGTGTATGTATGTCAAGTATATATTCTTTAGATTTGGGATTTAGGAATCCCTTACGGTGCAGCACGCATGTTTAGTACCACATTGAATTTTCTGAAATTCCAAAACTAAATTGAGTATTGTATAATTTTCTTAAATTACTTTCTAATTTCTAAATTTATAGTAAACTCATGTTGCCCAAAAAGCATGCATGTGGAAGTAAGAAAACAAAAAAGAAGAAAGGGATAGAAGACTTTATACAATCACAAGAAGAAAAAAATCATATATTATATTTATTTGAAACATCATTATATTATTAGAGTTATATTAAAGGTGGGCCCATTTTTCTATATCCGCTCCAGGTCACTAGATTCATAGGACCGGGCCTGTCATTAGCGCATATTAGTTACTGCAGTACTTATGACTAATCATGGACTAATTAGTCTTAAAACATTCGTCTCGTGATTTTCAACCAAACTGTGCAATTAGTTTTTTTTGTCTATATTTAAAACTCTATGCATGTACCGCAAGATTCGATATGATAGTTTGGGGTGAAAATTGGTGACAACTGAACCAGGCCTTAGGTACGACACTGTAGGTAGCAGTAGTCCGTAGAGCAGTGATCAGGTGTTCAGAACAGGGTTTGTCAGGCTCCACCCACATTTAATTCCTCAATTTAGCATAGGGCCTTGTTTAGATTGCTTTAAAATTCTAAGTTTTTTCACTTTCTCCGTCACATCAATTTTTGGACGTATGCATGGAGAATTAAATATAGGTAAAAAAATAACTAATTATACAGTTTGGTTGTAAATCACGAGACGAATCTTTTGAGCCTACTTAGTCCATGATCGGACAAAATTTGTCAAATACAAACGAAACGTGCTACAGTATCTAGATTGCAAAAATTTGCAATCTAAACAAGGCCTAGGTGGCATTAATCCCAGATTTAACAGCGCTATGCTTTTAGTGACACGCGACGACGATGACTTTACGAATTTCGAAATCTGTCGGTTCGGTCATTCAGATATGCTCATAGGAGTAGGATTTTGGGTACGTGTATTTATAGGGATGAGTGGATGTCTACACAGTGCTGCATAAAAAAAAGTGTTCACAACCGGCGTGTTCGCTAGTTGGTGCTGGTGCTGGTTTGAGCTGGCTGGTGCTAATTTTTTGTGGGAGGAAAACAGTATTGGCTGATTGAATAAAACTGGCTGAAACCAACAAGCGAACAGAATGAACAGAGGAAATGTCCTCAAAAGAATGAATTCCACTTCAACACTCCACCCGTACGTTGTCATCGTCCTGTACCTTATTGGTTCCCTCTCTTAAGCTTTAGGATCTGATCGCTTAAACTACTTCAAACAGTACATTTCAGCGAACAAATAGTGTTTTTTCTCATATAAATTAGCATAAGCATCACATCAGCCAAATTTCAACGAGCTAAACTTTAGTCACTAGGTATTTGGTTTAGATGGCTAAAAGAGGCTTTTTAGTCTCTTTTAGTCAGGGTTTGGCTCCAAAGTGATTAAAAAGTGAGGTTTAGTTTTTTTTAGCAACATTTTAGTGACTAGTTGGCTAAAGGCCATCTAGTCTCATTTAATCATACTATTTGGGTGAAAAGTGACTAAAACAAACTAGATTTAGCTGACTAAACTTTAAGAGGGACAAGCTAAACAAGGCCTAAAGGCTTCGTATCATTCAGCATTGTTTTAGGATATCCATCATATTCCTCCATAATTATACTATTAGACTAGTCTTAATATCATGTTCGAGTTTTCAACACATCGTATTTTAAAAACAGTGCAGAAGATAGAGTTTCATCCCAACGAAATTCTCTCCGCTCCCATAAAATTCTTATCATCTCTCTTCGCGGTGCCATATCAGCATATTTAACGCCAACGAAACTATGATGAAATCACTTATGAGACTGGCCTTATTACTCCCTCCGTCCCAAAAAAAAAATGCAATTCTGGTTTCCCTGGAAGTGAAATGATTTCAACTTTGACCAAAATTATACAAAAAAAATTACTAACATTTATAATACAAAATAAGTATCAATAGAGTAGTAACGGAATATATTTTCGTAATAAATCTTGTTTGAAACATAAATGTTAATACTAATTATTATAAATTTGGGCAAAATTTAGAGAAGCTGACCAGCACGAATCTTCTTATTATAAATTTGGGTATTCAAGGGTGTTCAGTTGTGTATTCAAGGGTTGTTAATCCGTTCACGAAGCGTGTTTAGTTGTGTATTCAAGGGTTGTCTGAGCAGCAGCCTTGACCAGCTACTGCTGCTGTATTGACCACGCGAGAATCCAAGTTGCGTTGTTTCCTAGGGTTGGTTGCGTTGGAACAAGGGAGCACTGTTGCCATTCATGCTCACCAATAGCTAGCGTGGCATTTTTTTTAAAAAAAAAAACTTCATATGTTTGGCAGGAATTCATCGTTGTCAAAACTGAATCTGGCTCTAGTATTCACCGTGATCAGCTCCATCGTGGATCTGGGCTAAAGGGTATTTTCGTTCGAATGGCCAAAATTACCCTTGGAACTAGTGCTCTCTCTATCTCACTGCCATCCTGGGCCTACACGTCAGCTCTTCTATCCTCATCCTATCAGAGCAGAGCACATCGCAGGCACGCAGATCGGCCTCACCAGAGCTCGAGGCCACGACGGCTCGGGACGGCCTCGTCGGGCTCGGCCACGGCGAAGCTCGTGCGCACAGGCGGCCTCGCCGAGCGTGTCCACGGTAGCCGGGCTCGGCCTCGCCAGAGCTCGCGAGCAGGGAGGCACGGCCGACGGGGAGGCACGCGGCCAGGCCATGGGGCGCGGTTGGCGACCACTGCGCCGGCGGAGTGGGCGAGGGAGGCGTTGGGCGCTCACGGACAGAGGCTCGCCGGATGTTGCGCTCCCTAGCCATGGCGCGCTCGGACGGAGCTCCGGTGGCACCGGCAGCGGGGCGGACGGTGTCAGGGCAGCGCTTGCGGCCGGAGGTTTATCGCGTAGGTGCCTCGTCGGCGGAGCGGGTCCGGAGCGCGTGGCCGGCGTCGCGGCGAAGGAGCTGCGCTATGAGAGAGAAAGAGCGACGCGACGGGGAAGAATAGGTAAAAAAATAGAACCAACCGGTATCTTGTGTAACCAGGTGCAGAGGAGGGTAATTTCCCCAACTCCACCAAACAGTTGGGAGAGAGCTCCACCAATTTAGTGAATCTGGCCTCTAGATCTACTAATTTGGTAGATCTGGACTGTTCTGCAAAGTTTTGGCGGAGGAGCTAAAAACGGTGAATGTGGAGTTGTTGAATCTCTGCCAAACAAGCCATAAATCTCCTAGCGAACACTCAAATCTAGCTTACACTACTGTGCAAATGATTTCGTGAAGCACCGCTCAATCATTAATGGAGACGGTCATAAAATTTATCTATTTTCTAAAATAACTGATGATTTTCGGTGGCGGTAAAAAATTCCTCATCTCCTAAAATAGTTTTATGGAGGCAATAAAAAAATTGTTAGTCTCCATAAATAGATTTATAGAGATGGGCGTATTAACATGTCCGCCTCTCCGATAGTGGCCTGCCTCCGTAAAGAGGCTCGATGCACAATAGGCCCAGGAAGCCCAATAAATATAGGTTCATAGTGGATTAAAACGAGATCCCGCGAAAATGGACAGAAGATACTTTTTTTGTCCATTTTCATCCCTAGCTAGAGCGCATGGGCCATGCAACACGGCAGCCAACGATGACTCGCGAAAATCAGTCTTTCGACAGGGTGCACCGCATAGTACCAAGAGCACCTCTATGGAAGACACGTAGGGGGTGTCGTAGGTTCGGCAAGGCCACCTAAGATGTCTACTAATGAATCTCGTCGAGAGAAGCGTAAATAACAAGTAATTGGGGGTAGAAGAGATTAAGGTGTGAAGGTGCAAAAGTAATGGTAGATTTATTTTTTGAACAATTGGATACTTTAATCAGCGGTGAAGCTCTCATATATGGAGAAATGTGGTCTTACTCTTATCCCAATAAAAAATGAATCCCCAATGAAAATCTATCAATGTATTTCTTATATCTCCCCTGGGACTGTAGGCCAAAACCAGCTCAATCGGTTTTCACGGATAGGACCAGCTAAAGCTACATAAATCAGCTAAGGGGGTGTTTAGCAAGGCTCCTCCCGAGGGGCTCCATCAGAGGAGCCGAAGCCATTTTGGAGGAGCCAAAATTTTCAAAACGGATCCGGCTCCTCCGTTTTTACTGAAAAACGGCTCCTACAAAACATATTATATGACTCTTCCGAAGGAGTCGGAGCCAAGGAGCCTTACCAAACAGGGCATAAGCCAATTTTAGTTGGCTTAGTGTAAACTAGTGCAAATCGACGTAGTCAGTTTCTGAAACCAACTTACCCAGTTTTGGTTAGGGATGACAATCCACTCATGGATGTGGGTGCCCACGGGCACCGCACTCATTAGGGTGTGAGTGCGGGTGCAACATCGAACTTGCGGCACCGGGCTCGCGATGGTGCCTTGTTGGGTGCAGGTGTCATATTTCACTCGTGTGTGACCTGCGGTGCTTGAAACTTGTGTTTTTCTTTTTTTCTTCGCCCTCCAATTAGACATGTAGAACGAATATTTGGCGTGAGGCTATGTAAAAACTAGGATGATTTGTGTGGACTATGTTGTCAGTTGGATACATTACGGGCATGGCACATATAATATTTAATAAATCAAATAAAACTCTATGGTTCATAACTTTAAGCACTGTATGGTTTAATATCGTACGGGATTTTGACTGAACGTTGACTCAGCTTATTTGGTTGGAAATTATCCATCTTAATTGAGAAGCTGAGAAAAGGACATAGGAGGGCCGGGTCGAGGCCGTTGTAGGCAGGCGGGCGGCGAGCGAACGGGCGGGCGTGGCCAGGTTTTGCCACTTAATCCACAAAATTACGGGAGTTTCTCTCCTTTATGGTGGAGGAGTGTTGATTGCGCAATTACTGTCTCTTCGTGTCTCCGTCTCCTGAGTGCCTCCGCTGGCTTTCTTCCTCCCCGTCGCTGGGCATAGAAGTAGAAGTCCTCTGTCAGTCCAATCTCCCCTTCGCTTCCGAGAGACCACATCTCAGCCGCCCTTTGGCTTTCCCCTTTCCGTACCTCTACGCGCACGGAGCAGCGAGAGAGCAGGTGCCTCCGGAACCCTCGTCCGCCTACGAACCTTGCACGGGGTGTGCGACGATTAGGTTTTTGGGGAGCGATTTCACGACTGCTCGTCCGACGTCTTCTTCCTGGTGATCGCTCGTGGAACCTGTCTTCTTCTTGATGATCGCTCGCGGAACAGCAAGGTGTCTTCTTCCTGGTGACCGTTCGTGGGACTGCACTGCGAACACCTTCCTACATCGACTGTGGTCCATGACTTCGAGCAACGCACTATGTCTGGTACGAATGGAGCCTCCGATGCCCTCGATATGAGACCCTCTGCTGGGTACACTCTTTAACTCTGTGATTACCGTACTTTGTGTACTTACTATATCGATCAGTATGTCATACTTGCATGCTTTAGCATTTGTTAGTGAAATACACATGCACATATATATCGTCATGAACCTACTGATGTTTTATTTCTGGATTAAATTAACCATGAAAATGCCTAATTATCTAACAATCCAAAAAAACTAATGTTAGGCAATTTTCTGTCAGTGGTTTTGCTGCTGCTTTGAAGCCAAATTATTTTGATGGCAAGAATTTTAGGATATGGCGTGCCAAGATGGTGTTGTGGTTGACTGCTATGAATTGCTATCACGCCGCACAGGGGAAGCCTGAACAATTTACTCCTGAGGAGGAGAAAAAGTTCTTGGTTGTCGATAACCTATTTTGAGGCGCTGTGATTAGTGCACTTCATAGTAAGTATGAGAAAAACTACATATCTTGCACATCAAGCAAAGAATTATGGGATGCTCTTGAGGTAAAGTTTTGAGTTTTGATGCTGGTAGTGAGTTGTACCTTATGAAGCAGCTGTATGACTATAAAATGGTTGAAAACCATTCTGTAGTGGAACAGGCTCATGAGATACAGGCGCCAGTAAAGGAACTAGAACATTTTCCATGTTTGTTGCCCGACAAGTTTGTGGCCGGCGGTATAATCGCTAAGCTGTCACCTTCTTGGAGAGATTTTGCTACTTCTCTAAACACAAGAGACAAGAGTTTAGCATGGCTGAAGCTTATTGGATCTCTTGATGTTGAGGAGAGGGCGAGAGCAAAAGACAACCGTGGAAAAGGAGTTGAGTCTTCCGCTGCCAATATGGTGCAGAAGAAAAACTCATTTGCATCTCGTAATAAAAGGAAGAAGAACATATAAGAGAACAATAATACAAAGCCTAAGCAAACTGCTCAGTTTAAGAAGAAAAACAACAAGAAAGGTGGAGGTTGCTTTGTTTGCGGGAGTGATGAGCATTGGGCAAGTGCGTGCCCAGACCGCAAATATAAGCAAGAAAAGAAATCAGCAAACGTGGTGATTAGCGAGACTGGAGGAGGAACATATGGGTATGGTAATTCTTTACCTTTTGTTCTTTTAGTTTGTCTTTCACCTGAGTGGTGGATGGATAGCGGTGCTAATATTCATTGTGTGTGCTGATGTTTCTTTGTTTACTTCCTATCAGGCCGACAGGACTAGAGCCTTGCTGATGGGAAAACGGTTCGCATGCGCGTGTTCTTGGTGCTGGTACGGTCGTTCTGAAGTTTACTTCGAGAAAGACTGGTGCTATTAAAGAACGTGCAGCATGTCCCCTCCATCAAGAAGAATCTTGTTAGCGGTTCTCAAATGTATCGCGATGGCTTTAAGATTGTGCTTGAGTCCAATAAGTGTGTTGTGTCGAGACATGGAACATTTGTTGGAAAAGGTTATGATTGCGGAGGCTTGTTTCGCTTATCTTCGCTTGATGATGTGTGTAATAAAGTAGTGAACAATGTTAATGTTTCGGATGAGTCGAATATATGGCATTCACGACTTTGTCACATTAATTTTGGTTGTCTCACGCGGCTTGCAAATCTGAATTTAATCCCAAAATTTAACTTAGTCAAAGATTCTAATGTGCCAGGTGTGTGTGCAATCGAAGCAACCACGCAAGCCTCATAAGGCTGCTGAGGCGAGGAACTTGGCACCATTAGAACTCGTTCATTCTGATTTATGCGAGATAAATGGCGAATTGACTAAAGGCGGTAAACGATACTTCATGACATTTATAGATGATTGTACTAGATTTTGCTACGTGTATTTATTGAAAACTAAAGATGAAGCGTTGCATTATTTTAAAGTCTATAAAGCTGAGGTAGAAAATCAACTTGAGAAGAAAATCAAGCGCTTGCAGTCCGATCACGAGGGAGAATATTTCTCAAATGAATTTTCTGAGTTTTGCGCGGTGCATGGAATTATTCATGAGAGGACGCCACCATACTCACCACAGTCTAATGGGATTGCAGAGAAAGAACCGCACTCTAACTAATTTGGTTAATGCCATGTTCAGAGAATGTGGGACTATCTAAGGAATGGTGGGGTGAGGCTATATTGACAGCGTGTCATGTCCTGAATAGGGTGCCCACAAAGAACAAAGAAATTACACCATTCGAGGAATAGAGAAGAAGAGATTAAATCTCTCTTACCTATAACTTGGGGTTGTTTGGCAAAGGTGAATATGTCAATAAACAAAAAGCGAAAGCTTGGACCAAAGACTATTGATTGTGTTTTTCTTGGTTATGCTATTCACAGCAGTGGGTTATAGATTTTTAATTATAAATTCTAGTGTTCCTGAGATGGTTGTTGATACAATCATGGAATCTAGAGACGCTACATTTTTTTAGAATGAATTTCTCATGAAAAATGCACCTAGCACGACTGGTCATGAATTTATAATTCCCCATGAGCATGAAAATTTTACTCGATAGAACAAATTGAGGAACCCTATATGCAAAATCCTGAGGAGGATGACACTATAGTCACTAGAAAAGATAAGAGACAGAGGACTGCAAAGTCTTTTGGTGATGACTATATTGTGTACCTTGTGGATGACACACCAACGACCATTGAAGAGGCATATTCCTCTCCTGATGCTGACTTATGGAAGGAAGCAGTACGGAGTGAGATGGATTCTATTATGTCTAATGGAACTTGGGAAAATAGTTGATCGTCCTTATGGGTGCAAGCCTATAGGGTGCAAATGGGTGTTCAAGAAAAAGCTTAGGCCTGATGGTACTATCGAGAGGTACAAGGCAAGACTTGTGGCCAAGGGTTATACTCAAAAGGAAGGTGAGGATTTCTTTGATACTTATTCACCGGTTGCCCGATTGACTACAATTTGAGTTTTGCTTTCCCTAGTAGCCTCTTATGGTCTTATCGTTCATCAAATGGACATTAAGACAACTTTCCTAAACAGAGAGTTAGAGGAGGAGATCTATATGGATCAGCCGGATGGGTTTGTAGCAAATGGTCAAGAAGGCAAGGTGTGTAAATTATTAAAGTCATTATATGGCCTAAAATAAGCTCCTAAGCAGTGGCATGAGAAGTTCGACTAGAACTCTAACATCTGCTGGCTTTGTTGTGAATGAAGCTGACAAATGTGTGTACTATCGGTATGGTGGGGTGAAGGAGTTATTTTGTGCTTATATGTTGATGACATACTGATCTTTGGATCCAGCCTCAAAGTGATTGAGGAGGTGAAGGAATTTTTATCTAATAATTTTGAAATGAAAGATTTGGGAGAGGCTAATGTTATTCTTAATATCAAGCTTCTGAGAGAAGGTGATGGTGGGGATAACTCTGTTACAATCCCACTATGTGGAAAAGGTGTTGAGTCGCTTTGGGTTTAGTGACTGTGAACCTGCTCCTACACCTTATGACCCTAGTGTGCTATTGAGAAAAATCAGAGAATAGCAAGGGATCAATTGAGATATTCCTAGATCATTGGTTCGCTCATGTATCTTGCTAGTGCAACAAGGCCTGACATCTCATTTGTTGTGTGCAAGCTGAGCCGGTTTGTGTCAAACCCGAGAGATGATCACTAGCGTGCTCTTGAGAGAGTGATGCGCTATCTAAAAGGCACTATGAGCTATGGTATTCGTTATACCAGACATCCCGAAGGTGCTGGAAGGCTATTGTGATGCCAACTGGATCTCTGATGCTGATGAGCTTTATGCCACAAGTGGATATGTGTTTTCGCTTAGAGGTGGTGCTTGTTTCCTGGAAGTCTTGCAAGCAGACTATCTTAACGAAGTCTACAATGGAAGCAGAACTCACAGTATTAGACACCGCTGGCTCTGAGGCCGAGTGGCTTCGTGATCTCCTTATGGATTTACCGGTTGTTGAAAAACCCATACAGGCTATTTCTATGAACTTGCGATAACCAGACTGTGATTACGAAGGTTAACAGTTCTAAGGATAACATGAAGTCCACAAGGCATGTTAAGAGACGACTAAAATCTATCAGAAAATTGAGAAACTCTGGAGTAATAGCGTTGGACTATGTTCACATGTCTAACAATCTAGCAGATCAATTCACTAAGGGTCTGTCACGCAATGTGATAGAAAGTGCATCGAGAGAGATAGGGTTTGAGACCCACATGAAATTTACTTATAGTGGTAACCTGTTCTATGTGATCGGAGATCCCGTGAAGTAGGATGGTGAAACAAGCTAGTAGTAAATTATGAGGAAAGATCCTTAGTAAGACTCATTTCTGATGCATATCTTTTCTTTCTGTAAGGCAGGTTGGTTTTTACCTTAATGTGTTCCAAGTGGCTTGCTAAAGCAAAGATGTTGTCCTACAGAACATCTTTTGAGGAACACACCTATATGAGTCAGACTAGCTGGTCACAGTCTATGAGATTTGGGTGATCTCTAAATACTCATGAAAGGCACTAGAGTATGACTTATATGCTTCAAATAGAGGGGGATGCCTTTTGCAGCCTAGTATCAAGCTAAGGACTTTAGTGACATTCACCTCACACAAAACTATCAATTCAAGGCTTAGTCCATTATTTCAGTTGTGACTGAGTGAAACTATTACTCTAGATGGATGTTCAACTTAACAAGTCTCCATCAAAACACTGGTATATAAAAGAAATATGGTTCTGAGACTACTTTGTTACAAACCCTAGAGTTTGGTGGGGATTGTTGGATATATTATGGGCTTGGACCCATATAATATTTAATAAATCAAATAAAACTCTATGGTCCGTAACTTAAGCGTTGTATGGTTTAATACCGTACTGGATTTTGACTGAACGTTGACTCCACTTATTTGGTTGGAAATTATCATCTTAATTGAGAAGCTGAGAAAATGACACAGGAGTGCCACGCGCGCGCGCTGCCACCGGCCGGGCCGAGCGAGGTCGTGGCAGGCGAGCGGCGAGCGAGTAGACGGGCGGGCGTGGCTAGGTTTTGCCACTTAATCCACATAATTACAGGAGTTTCTCACCTTTAAGGTGGAGGCGAGTTGATTGCGCAGTTACCGTCTCTTCGTGTCTCTGTCTTCTGAGTTCCTCCGCTGGCTTTCTACCTCCCCGCAGCTGGGCATAGAAGTAGAAGTCCTCCACCAGTCCAATCTCTCCTTCGCTTCCGGGAGACCACATCTCAGCCGTCCTTTGGCTTTCCCCGTCCCGTACCTCTGCGCGCACAGAGCAGCGGGAGAGCAGGTGCCTCCCGAACCCTCGTCCACCTGCGAACCTTGCACGGGGTGTGCTGCGATTAGGTTTTTGGGCAGCGATTTCGCGACTGCTCGTCCGACGTCTTCTTCCTGGTGATCGCTCGCGGAACCCGTCTTCTTCCTGGTGATCGCTCGCGGAACAGCAAGGTGTCTTCTTCCTGGTGACCGTTCGTGGGACTGCACTGCGAACACCTTCCTGCATCGACTGTGGTCCACGACTTCGAGCAACGCACTATGTCTGGTGCGAATGGAGCCTCCGATGCCCTCGGCATGGGACCCTCCGCTGGGTACACTCTTAACTCTGTGATTACCGTACTTTGTGTACTTACTGTATCGATCAGTATGTCATACTTGCATGCTGTAGCATTTGTTAGTGATATACACATGCACATATATGTCGTCACGAACCTACTGATGTTTTATTTCTGGATTAAATTGACTATAAAAATGCCTAATTATCTAACATTGTCTACGTAGTATGTGCTAGACTAGATCTAAGTTGTTGTAAATTTCTGATTCATTGGTGGTGATAGATCGATAATTTTGTGTTATGTTCTCTCAAATTTTATTTTATTTTTGTTATATACATTAGCTTCTTATTAACGCACCCACACAGCCAGGCAGTCACAGCCACACAGCTAGCTAGCACAGCCAATCGGCCGTTGGCCTACGTATGTTGGCAGGATTCCTATAGCTTGGCTCTATATGAAACGTTTTGAAATGTCAGCGTCAATGTTGCTGCTACTAGCTCCAGCGTCCAGCAGCCTCGAGCATCGCTTGCATTGCCATGCATTGATTTTCACATCCATCGCTTTCATTCATTTCATCCGTGGAGGCAGGCCTTTGCCTTTGCCTGCAGCCTGGATCCCATTCCCATGTCATGCCCGGTGGTTAGGAGGAAGTATCCACCCCTAGTTCAAGCGAACAAAGCAGGCAGTTTAACGAGACGCCATGGGCTCTAGCTGGCCGTTTGTTCAATCTAGCACACACAGCACAAAACAAATTGGTCCTGTTCGAGCTTATTCAGAACTATTTTTTAGTTATAGAATAATGTTTTTCTCTTAAACCAAATTTTAGCTTAAAACTCTGCTTGACTAATGACTATACCCATGCTGCATGCATGCATGGCTCCATGCCCATGCCACCAAGTGCGGAGGACGAGGCAGGCAGGCAGGCAAACCCATGCATCGCACTGCACAGTGCACAGTGCCTGAGGAAAAACCCAAGAAACCTGCATGCACGAAGCTCAAGCCGGGCGTGTCCCATCCCATCCCATCGCGCATCATCCCGTACAGTGCTAGCGAAAGGTGCGTGTGCTGTTCCCCCTTTCCCCATCAGGTCTCCCTCCCTCCGTTCACTCCCAACGACATCAGCCTCACTCCACTCGACTCTCACGCACGCAGCACTGCACCAGATTCGCCTCTGTTCCTGCTCTCAGTCTCATCATGCATGCCCTGCCGTTCGGTTTCGGTTGGCCACAAAACCTTTACCGGCAATTTCCTCCGGGCCAGGTTTGCCTTGTTGGTTTCGCTGAAAAGCCAGAATAAAAGGCACCGTTGGCTAATTTATTTTTAAGAGCAAAAGATGGTATCATAGCGGATAAACTAGTCTGATAAGTTCAAGCGAACAGGGAGGAAAGCGTGTATCTATACCGCTTCTGTACGTTTTACGGCTCCCAGGCGCAAAATAAACTGTGAACAGGAAGAGGCGGTGGAGCGACCATTTCTAGCTCTGCTACAGTAATAACAGTGCTGGCACCGGAATTGGGAAGACCCACGTTAAACGGCCCCTTAATGTGACGAGAGAACTAGCTCCTTCGCATTGTGACGTAGACTTGAGGAAGGAGGTTCTCCCATCTATGAAACCAGGCTCCAATAAAAGAAATCATGCTTTCTCTCTCACCGTCTCTTTTCTTTCATGTAGTTGACGTTCCCGCCGTTGAGAGGAAGTTGGAGAAGCTACAGGAGGTGTCAGGAGCAATGAGGACTTCGCCCTCCTGTTCCGTCGTGTGCGCCGGTGGCACATGCCACCCCCAACAAATCCATCCATATGCTGCCTCAATTGAGACGGGTGCGGTGCTCCTCACCAGATCCGACATCGGACGACATCGCGGACGGGGAGAAAGGGTAGGAGGAGGGCGGTGGCGGGTTTAGGGCACGGCGACAGCTCCATTAGATCAGGCGAGGAGGAAGTTGAAGGAGGGAGGACAAGGCACCAAGAAGGAGGGAGCGAATGAGGGCACCCAACCGCGCGAGGAGGGAGGTGGCAGAGAGGTCCGTGCGGTGAGGTGTTGTGAAAACGACGAGAGACGAGTGGTGGGAGATGGGGGAGAAGAGGTGGTTGAGCGAATTATGCATTTTTTTAAATACAGTCAAGGTATGGTTCTTTACTTTGTGGCAAATTTCGATCATTTTAACAGGTAAATGCACATCACTATATAGAACGGGGGCAGTTTTATACATTGGAGTTGCCCTTAGCAAATCTGTCAAGGTACTAAGGGCAACTCCAACCAAACCCTAAAATTTTGCCCCCCCCCCCCCCCCCACTATTCCTTCAAATCAGAGTCCCTCATCCATATTTAATTCCCTACACCTCAGCGCACTTCAACTGGTCTCCTAAATTTTTCCTACTTTACATTGTATTGTCATGGTCCCTGTTTATCGGTCCCACTTATCAGCTTTAAGAGAAGAGAGAAATGAGAGCACCTCATCCATCGAGGCTTGAATAGGGGCTCAGTTGGAGAGCTTTTTCACAAGTTTGAGCTCTCCAAATAGGATGAGAGCTCAAGTAGGAGTTTGGTTGGAGTTGTCCTGAGGCCCTGTTTAATAGCAATTGCGGAGCCACTCTAGGAGCGGCTCCACGGTTTCGCCTACCAAACGGGGTAGGAAGCATTGGCTCCACTCCGCTCTCTCCGGAGTAGAAAAATTGTCAGAGGAAACCAAAAAAATGGCTTTCATCCCACTCCTCCATCTGGCGCGAGCCTCTCCCTGAACTACCCTTCATTCGAGCGTCCGTGGCGCAGTGGGTGAGGCAAAGTCGTGCACGGAGTCAAGAGGCAGGGCGAAGTTGCATCGGACCGAAGCATTGGGTCAGAGTCTCGATGGGTGATGATGGACCACACCATTGGGGCAAGGTCGAAGTCTCGACGAGTGGGGTGGTGGCACGAGTGGAGAGGGGAGTAGAGTCGAAGAGTGGGTGTGGCAGCATTGGATTAAGAGAAACCGAGGATGGGCGGATGAAGAAGACAAGGGGAAATACAGAAATAGGGAGAGAAATGAAATAAGTAAAGGAAGATAAAAAAAAGATATTATGAATATTTCACTATTTTTATCTACCATAAGCTGCTGCCTCTAGAAGGAGAGCTGAATCTGATCAAACAGAAGTTTAGAACCCCTTCCGCCTAGTAGCAGTAAGTAAATAACTTAGGATAAATAAACCGAGGTAAATTTGATTGGTAATTACTTCTCCATTTCTCTGTCTGCTACCTTCTGCACACAGGCCCAAAGAGTGCCTGCATAGAGGGGCTGCACCCGTGAGTGCTCTGCTCTCTGGTCCCAGCAGAGCAAGCAGTGCCCCGCTCTCACCTCATCACTTTTTCCTGCTGCTATGTCTGTCTGGCTTTTGTCCACTTCTCTGAGAGGACTAGGAGAGTACAGTACCCTTCCTTTCTTTTGGATGTCTGTATGCACTATGCAGCCACTTCACTTCACTACAACTGGCTGCCAGTAGAGTTTACACCATCTACTACGGTTTTTAATTACCAGTATCATCATAACAGTGAGATCCATACAAACGAGCATACGACGAGATGGACCTTTCATCATCTTCTTGATACCGGTAGGAGCTACTAAACGACTAGTTCTACTATTATTTATGACTAGTACTTACTTAACTATCATATACTTATTATAGGCCTAGAGCTAAAACAACCTAGACTTGTTGTTTCTTCTGTTGCTGTTGCTGTTGCTGTTCCCTCCACTCTGAAGAAGATACACCTCCAAAGTATTTGTTAAAGCTTTTCTACGCTTTTCTACGCTTGCTTGATGGGGCCATCATAGTTCCCTGCACACAATCCATGAATGAATATAACCATCAAGATTCAGGAGGTGGTGGAGGCTAATTTTATACCGTATCATCATGATTGAGTAGCTGATTGTTACAGCACTCTCAAAAGGACAGACACAAAGAGCTGTTGATACTTACTCCCAGATTAGAGGAAAGGAGACCCCCCTTTTTGCTCTCTATTCACAGCCCAATGGCTTCATGCCCAGGAGAAAACCTGAAGAAGAAACAGAGAGGTAAAACAATCTTTCTTTCCTTACCACATGCATTGCAATAAGAAAACATCATGTTGTAACTTCTTGTAGACAATTAAGTAGTAACACCATGTGTATATATAAAATCCAATCCTTTTCAGCTGTACCCATGAGGCGAGCCCCATACTCCGTATGTACATAGCACCTCTATTACACATTTAGCCCTTATAACTACTACCAATGTACTAGCACTAACAGAGGTTTGCCCTACCTTATCTTAGAGTTCTAGACTCCCGATGTAGCACTAATTGGACCACAACAAAATACTTAAGGCACACAAGCCAAGACTACTACTACACACACCAATGAACAATGGTATATACAAATGATGATGGTTTTCTGAGAATGAAAGATTTAAGTTTCTGAGAATGTTTACCTGGGCACCTGAAAAAAGCAGTTGTATGGGGGCAGCTCAAGGGTGGATGCAGCTGGGAAAAGGGACGAAGCCACATGATGAGGGCTGCTGTTGCTGATGCTGATGCTACCATTCTGAGCAGTTGCAGTAGTAATAGTATCAATGGAGGCCTTGGTGGGGGATGCAAAGGGGCTGTCAGGCAAAATGTGCTCCACCACGCCACTACAATTCAAACGAGCAAGAAACATATCAATCCTGGATGGAAAAGATCAAGACCAAACCCAAAAGAAAAGGGGACAACTTGCACCAAGATACTGCTTAACAATAGCCATTAGTTTGTGGTCGTAAGTATCTTTTCTCCTTTCCCCTACACCCTTTGACAGTGCATTTCTTTTCCCCTTTTGTTACTTTCAATCAAGACCACCTATGATCAGCGCAGCCTACACACACCACCTCCTTTTACAATTGCTTTCAGAGGCATATTAGCTCCATGCCAGAGAATAAACAGAGCACATAGACAAAAGGCATGCTTGATTCCTATCACAGATTGGCACCCCTCTTTGTCAAACTATATAACGTTGAATAACAGCATAAGGTAAAGCAGCAATTTGTTCTATATTCCTACCATGCAGTTTTTTTTAGTCCAGGTGTGGCAAAAGTGTAGCAAAAGCATTCATCTAAGCAAGAAACAGAAACCGTAGCATGCCCTTGCTAAGAAAACTATGGCTTGCCTATCGATATGTTTATCAGCCACAAACATGCCCAAAGAAACTCTGCTTTGTTCCATGCTGCCTTTTTTTCCCATCCCTTTCCCCAAAAAGAAAGAAATAGCCTGTGACCTTAGTTATGCCCATTTAAATATTTTACTCCACAACAACAATCTTACCTTTCTTGGAATCCACAAGCAGCATTGGGTGTAGCTGTCACAGGACCAGATTCCACCTTCTCCTCTTCCCCAGGGTTAACTGCCTGCTTGGGGCTGCCATCAGTTGCAGAGGCAGCAGCAGGAGCACTCATTGCAAGGCTACTAGTACTGCTCATCTTCTTATCTACAGTCAAGAAAGCATGGATTCAAAACTCACAACCCTGCCAACACCTCACAAATGCTGCAATGCAAGAGGCAAGAACTTGTCAGGGTCAAGGAGTGGACCTTGGATGCCGGTGACATCCTCCAAATGGGCGGCATTGCCATTCCCGTTGTTGCCGCTGCATTTGCCATCAGCTTGCCCCAGAGACATGGGCGAGCCAGAACCAACGGGGGAGCCGAGCCCGAGATGGTGACCCCTGCTCTTGAGGTCAAGGAGCTGCAGCCCCATGAAGCGGCGCCCCTCCAGCTCAATGGCTTGCTGCAGCTCGGCCGCCTGCTGCTGCTCCTCGAGCTTCCTCCTCAGGAACGCCTCATGGTTAGCCATGTTCCCGTACATCATCCTTGGTCCTAAACAACACCAAAACAAGCATGTTAAGGCCTGGTTTAGATTGCAAATTTTTGCAATCTGGACACTGTAGCACGTTTCATTTGTACTTGACAAACTTTGTCCGATCATGGACTAACTAGGCTCAAAAGATTCGTCTCGTGATTTACAACTAAACTGTGCAATTAGTTATTTTTTTACCTATATTTAATGCTCCATACATGCGTCTAAAAATTAATGTGATGGAGAGAGAGTGAATAAACTTGAAATTTGGAGGTGATCTAAACCAGGCCTAAATAAAGCAACTGCAATTATCTGCCACAACAGAATGCAATGCTGCAAGACAAGAACTCATGCAGGCAGTGCAGGTGCAGGGTTATTTTTAACTTTAACCTCCTACGTTTTTTTCATTTTGCTGACGTGTGGGGCCCACACGTCAGCGAGTAGAGGGAGAAAAGCAACCAGGATAAATAGGTCATTTCGCATGCTCGTTAGCCTACTCAGGCTCACTAAAAGTGGCAAAAGAAGGAGACGATGACAAAAAGGTTAAAAATCCCAGGTGCAGATATCAGTTACTACTCGGGTATATCAGTTAGTACTACTGACCGATCTGGGGCTGCTGGAGATCGTAGGGGTCCCTGGAATCCAGCAATCCGGTGGGCGACGTGCAACCGGCGAACTCGGCGCCATGGTGCGCGTGCTGCAGCTTCCTGCAACCAAACAAAACGATAAATAAAGCGAGGAACCGAACAAAAGCTGTTGAAACAAACAAGCAACCTGCGTGCAGTGCAATGTGAAGAGAAGGATGGATGAGGATGAGATGAAGTGCAGGCAAGGCAAGGGAGAAGGGACGGACCTGAACCTGTCAGGGACCTTGCCCTTCTCCTTGTAGGGCTTGACGAGCACGCGCGCGTCGCACACGAAATGCGGGTTGCCCTTGCTGAGGATGACCTTCACCGTCTCGGCGTAGACGAAGGTGACGAAGCCGAACATGCGCTTCTGCTGGTACGGGATGCGCACGTCCTGCACCGGCCCGAACATGCTGCTCGATCCATGGCAACCAGGACGATCAGTCGGTTTCGCTCGCCCATTATTGGACTGCTAGAGCCTGGAGATACCGAGGTAGTGGAAACGAAACAGAAGAGAGGCGGAGCAGAGGACAATAATGGCGGCCTGCTGTGCTGGGTACCTGAAGTAGTTGGACACGTCTTCCTCGCTGAAGGTGGAGTCGGCCGGGAAGGTGAGGTAGATCTGCCGCGCGGCGGGGCTGGCGATGAGGTCGCCGCGGTCCATGCGGGGGGAGCGCACCGGGAACCTGTGCGTGTCCTCGCCGCCGAGCAGCATGCCCGCCGCCGCCGCCGCCCTGGAGCAGCAAACACGCAGAAAATAAAATGGGCATGAGACCGGAAACAAAATGCAACCTTTGTGGCGCGGCGCGGCGGGGTAAAAATGGCACCTTTGGGTCTCGCTCTGCTGCTGATGTTGCTGGAGCAGAAAGCTGAGGCTGACGCCTCCTTTGGGCGACGGCGAGAAGGGGTACGCGGACGCCATGAGCTGCGGCGGCGGCGCGGCGGCCAGGGCCTTGGCGCGCATGACGGCCATCTCCCGCTCCGCGGCGTCGTCCTCGGGCACGCCGTGGAAGAAGCGGCAGGAGGAGCCGTTCTTGCAGTACCCGCGCGCGTAGTACATGCAGGGCCTCCACGACGCGGCCGCCTCGGCGTCGCTGAGCGAGAAGCTCCGGCGGTGGGCGCCGGCGCCGCCCGCGGGGGACCAGACGTCGTAGTCGTCGGCGTAGAACGTCGGCGCCGCCGTCGTACCCGAGCTGGTCGGCGGCGAAGGGCGATTGGTGGTGCTGGTGGTGGCCGGCTGCCGGGGACTCGGGAGGCCCCAGGGCGGGCCGGTCTGCAGCGGGCCGAGCACGGGCGACGGCGGGGACGCGGGCTTGCCGGCGAGCTCGGCGCGCGCGGTGGAGACGAAGGCGATGGAGCTGGTGCTCCGGGCCGAAGGCGAGGCGGATGAGCTCCTTGTCGCTGTTGTCCTGGATGAGCAGCAGGCCCATCATCTTGGAGGCGTTCTCCGGGTCCAGCGCCCGCACCCGGTCGAACACCACCTTGGTGGCCTCCCAGGCGTCCATGGCGTGCGTGGATAGCAGGACAGGAGCGGAGCGGTCCGCGCTTATCAGGTGGGGGTCTGCTGCTCTCAAGCGGCAGCGGAGGAAGGAAGGGGAGGGGAGGTGAAAAGCGGCGGTGTTACAGAGAGAGGGAGGGGGAGGAGCGGGGTGTGGGGGCACGCTTGTAAAAAAGCTCTGCACGGCAGCACAGTGAATTAAATAGCTGCTGGGGTTTGGGTTGTAGGCGAGTTGGACTGTTGGAGACGATGCAGACGAAAAGTGGGCTCTCTCTCCTTCAGTTTCCCTCCATCAACGTTTGGGGGAAAAAATTTGGTGAGGAAATTGAAGTGGCGCTAATTTTTGCTTTTGCTTTGCTTGCGTGACAAGGAGTCAATCAAGAACCAAAAGGGCCAACAGAGACACCTGGGTTTCAAACTTGGATTGAGTGATCATGGTGTGTTCAAATGTACTCGAGGTGTTAAAAGTTGGACATAGAGTACCAAGTTTTGGTTTTGAGCGATTTTTGTATATCGAGTTTTGGTAATGTAGATTGTAAGGCTACTGTTCGCTTGAGCTTATCAGCCAGAATCAATCGTACTTTTCAGCCATGGGAATAGTATTTTTCTCTCACTACAAATCAGCCCTACAAATTAGCCACAACAGCAATAAGTTTTGCCGAACATGACCTAAGCTAGTAGGAGTAGTATTGCTTACACAAAACACTACGGGACCGAAAAACCGAGATGTGGCTCTATAGATTGAAATCGGCGGGGTGTGGTTTTGCCTGGCAGTCGTAATTGCCCGGCGTTACCTGTCAATTTGGCGTATACGGCTTGAAATCGGCAACGAAAAAACCTGAGATGTGGTTCTACATGATTGTAAAATACTCTGTATTAGTAGTAGTATTGTTTGACCCAACCCAGAACACTTCATCCATGCTAAGAGCTGGAAATTTAAATTAGCCACAAAATAGCGAGCTGTGGTTGTATCTGGCAGTCGTAATTGCTCGACATTACCTGACTACCTATAGATTTGGCATATACGACTTGAATTTGACTAGTCTCCCGCTTTTCGTGCATTGTCATTACTGCATGCTGGCATGTATGACTTGGCTCTGAGCAATCTAGTAACTATTTTTCCAGTAGGAGTAGAAATGGTGTCCCGAGAAAAAGTGCAATAAATTAGAGAGTTGGCGAGGATTTCGTCGCGAAATGGGATCCGAGGTATGTGAAATATAGGCGGCTACGCCTCGTGATGTTAGGTGGTATTAGTACTCGCCTCATAATGTGAATAAAGACATTAGTGGTTACCAATTCTCGTATAATTGGGATCTGTATATGTAAGATTTTTGTGTATTGTTTTTCTTACCTCAACCATATGTTAAGTGGTAAACAACCATGGATCTAGATAACCCAAAGTGTAAGGAGTTGGTGCCTTTTTTCCACAGTTATATAATTTCCTTTGCCTAAAGTCATCCATAGGAAGCTCTTGCCAAGCCTCACATCTTTTCCCCATGGAAAATACATGATAATATGCATATGGCCTTATAACCATGTGTAGCCTTTTTAGTAGGAACTGCATGCTAACAAATACACTAAGAACTTATGCCACCTTCTTATATTTGACATCATGTTTACACTTATTTCGTGGTAGAGTGAGTTTAAACTAAGTAAACATTGCATGATTCACATTGTATGTGACCCATTATTAGAATTTGGAATCCATTTTTCACTGATTGAACGGTTGAATGTGAAAACATGCATGAGGCTACCACCTCATGGCTTACAACCATTTTCCTTATCCATAGGATCTATTTGCCAATGAACACTAGATGTTATGATACCTCCTTTTGTTCAACAACATATTTACACATGTTTTTTGTACAGTGAGTTTAAGTAATTGAAGCATACTTTACATTATTTGCTACCACTTTTTGAATTCCGAATTCATATATAGTGCTAAATGTGAAAAAAAGTTATGCTGCCACCCGCATCTACCATTAGAGCAAGGCTAATAATATAGCCGGCTTGCTGGCTGTAAGGTTCTTTACAGTCTTCTCTCAGCCCACTCATATAGTAGTTAGCTCTTTACAGTTAATACATGGCCCACTTATCTCTCTCACAGACTTTCTTGGTTCTTGTGCCCAAGCCGGCTGTAAGCTTACAGCCCGCTTCTCCTCTCTCTCCTCCCCTCTCTCCTCCACCTCAGCATTTAGTCGGCTTACAGCCTGCTATTATACTTGCTCTTACAGACACAATGGCAGAGCACATGAACCCAACCCGCCATGTTGTGTATCAAGCGCCAGTATTCTTTAGACAACCATAGATGTTGCAATTAACTTGATAGTAAACAATTGTTGCTACCGATAAGTATTTTTGAATACTTTCCCCACAATTATGTATTCCATTACCTAGATATACTGAAGTGGTGTTGAATTGTTTCAGCCGAAACCATGTAGAAAAATTCCATGTCAATTTTCCATTAAGAAAATTAGAGTTTAAATATTGTGCAGTCACGAATAGTAAATTTAACTAGAACAAAGCTACACCATTTGCATTCTAGGCGCTCGTTGAACAGAATAACCTTGAGTGCAAGTAAGTGGCAAATCAGAGGCGAGAGAGAGGAGAGATATAGTGATTCAGAACTTGGGCTGAGAGGGATCATACAGGGCGTTCAGTTTTGGTATTAATTAATATCTGCCTAGCAATCAATTTTGGGCTTGTTTAGTTGGCGAATTTTTTTGAGAAATGGTATTGTAGCACTTTCGTTGTTATTTGACAATTAGTGTCCAATCATAGTCTAATTAGGCTTAAAAGATTCGTCTCGTGAATTTCGTCTAAACTATGTAATTAGTTTTATTTTTTATTTATATTTAATGCTTCATGCATGCGTCCAAAGATTCGATGTGACGGGGAATCTTGAATTTTTTTGCAAAATGAAGTGCAACTAAACAGGCACTTTGTGTCAACTAAGTTTCGCAAATCTAAAATATGAAACCACGGGCATGGTGCTTCGGGTTTTTCTCTTTGGTATTTTATAGTTGTCATTATTTTTTGGTGTTTTGTAGTTATATGTATGATTACCTAACGGTTGCTCCGAGTTGGCGTATATGACCTGGTTTTGAGTAGTCTACACCCTTTTCCGTGCGTTACTCTAGTTAGTTGTTGCATGCATGTGACATGGCTTAGGCTCTCTTTGGACTGTAGAGAAAACAAAAGAAAGTTGTAGAATTCACATTCCTCTAGATTGAGTTACTATAGCATCCTTTATTTGATTCACAAGAATTACCTATAGGAAAAACATAGTGCATACGAAACCTTCCTTTGTATTTGATTTCACAGGGAAACATGAGAAAAATACATCCAGTGAAACCTTATGTATCTTTTTCCTGTGTTTTTTTTCCCTACGGTTGATCTAAACACCTATTCCTACAAAAGATCCCATTTGGAACGCAGGAGGAAAAAAATACATAAATATGAAAAACACATGAACAAGATAGGAATGCGTATGCAAAAACAGAGAAATGAAATACAAATGAATTTAGAACGGAGAGAGTACGTAGTTATGATTATTTTCTGGTGTTTAGTAGTTAGGATCACCTAACGTTGCTATTAGTTGGCGTATATGGATTTGTTTTGAGTAGTAGTCTACAGCCTTTTTCGTGCGTTACTAAATAGTTGGCGTAGGCGTGTGACATGGCTCATCAACGTACGGTTCGAGCAACCTACGGCCTTCTCTTCATGCAAGTACAAATTAGCATATCGTCAGAAATGAAGTATTTGAATGGCCACATTAGGAGCTACATGTTAAGAAACAATATAATCTGCCTTTAGTGACGTCGGAGTCGTGTGGAATGCTTGTTCTTCTCCTCCTCCTGAAGGCTGAAACACACGAAAGTTCAGAACTTTGGATGCAGTTCAGTTAAGAAATCGTAAACCTACAACCGAGCAGCAGCCACCATTTTTCACCCTGGATGGTATTCAGTTTAGCAGACTGGCCAAAAGTGTTTAGGCCCTGTTTAGATGCGAAAATTTTTGGCTTTTGGTTACTGTAGCACTTCGTTTGTATTTGGCAAAAATTGTCCAATTATGGACTATTTAGGTTTAAAAGATTCGTCTCGTTAATTACGGACAAACTGTGCAATTAGTTATTCTTTTTACCTACATTTAATACTCCATGCATGTGCCGTAAAATTTGATGTGACGTAGAATCTTAAAAAATTTTGAATTTTGGGTGGGATCTAAACAGGGCCTTAGTTTATTTAACTGAATGCAAGTGAGTGGAAAAATGGGCCCGGGTAACTAAAGGTACGTATGCTGTTATTTCTCATCTGTTTTTTTTTCTCTGTCCTTTCTGTCATCACTGCGCTTTGTGCCGTTGTGCGAAAGCAAGGATGCATGCATGCCATTGCCATCTTTCCTCTCTACACTAGATACTATTTTTCAGCTATAGAACAATATTTTACTCTCATAATATTTCAGTATAAACATCAGCATAAGTCAAATTTCAGCGTAAGCAAACATGTTTGATCAGGCAGCCAAAATAAAAAGCGGCTTTGTATGTCTCAACTCTGAACTTCATGTGACAGGAGGGGTAGTAAGGTCTCTGTTAAAACTTGAAACTTCCATTAGCATTTAGCAATCGATCGTAAGACGATCTCTGTTAAAGTTAAAACTTGAAACTTGTTACAGTTATGAGGATGGTCAGTGGTGGCTGGTAGGTTCTTGCATCATTGCATGATGCTTTCGGTTCCGGGCTGGCTTTGCAAAGAAACAAAACTGTCTTGTCCTCGACTTGGAGCTTCATGCCTGGATTGGTCTTGGTCGAACGGATGCTAGCTGCAGCAGCAGCACGTCGCGAGCGCGAGGTCGATGCGTTGGGTGGATGCATGGTTACAGAACAGTTGAAGAGAGACCTGCTGCTGGTAGTGCGCGAGTCGCTGCGTGCCAAAACTCTGTTTCCAAAGCCGACAACAAACGGCTGCTTGCATCAAGCCATCAACACACTACTGCCGCCTGCCTCGCATGCGCAACCTCCGTCCCACCCAAAATGCGTTTCTATTTTTAAACTTCTTGACCGTTCGTCGTATTCAATTTTTTCTACAAATAATAAAATAAAGAAATCATTCTCTAATAATAAAATAAGTCATAACAAAGTAAATAATAGTTATAAAATAAATTTATATAAAACGAACGGTCAAACAAGAAATCTAGAAATTAAAAAAAACATTATTTATTTTGGGACGAAGTACGTGTTTAATATGTTTTTCTTTACGTGACGAAATATTTTGAATATCAATTTCCTTTTCCGGTATACTCCGATCTGTTCACGTATGTAAGCATTTCTTGGCTAGGCCAACCCTCCTCCTCCCTCAATATTTCATTGATGCATATATCGTCTCTTGCGGATCTGTAGTTACTTTTTTTGTTCCAAAATCGTCGTCGAACTTGTCAGGGTGTTGCTCATATCTGCTGAAGTCACTACTAACTGAAGATGGCAATGAGTACCAGGAACCTGAAGACGCGAGATGGGTTTTACCTAGTAATGGGACGGTACACGAAGGTTTCCTCACCCATGCACTGGTATGCTAATGGGCTGCCCAAAGGTATCCAACAAAACACACTCAAGGCCCAACCCAACTATCAAATATGACACATATCCAATAGATGTAAGACATTATAGACCATTTAGAAATATTTGGCGCCATATGATTTTAAACATATGATATATATTCTTGATTTTTTTTTTCTATAGTGGGATGCATTTAGATATGTTTACCATATGTATTTTTACCCAAGCGGGTATGTGTATGGAGAGATTCTTTTACCCGCGTGTAGGTATGGGTATTTTGTGAGGTAGAATTCCAGTCACCCCTAGAAATAAGAGAGAATTATATATTTGGCACCAAAACAAATCAGTCTTCTTTATTTAGCACTAAAATTTTTGAACTTTCTTATTTGGCGTCGAGTTAAAATTTTCTTCTGTAAATGACACTACCGTCTATTTAGTGCATCAATCCGTCAGTTGACTGCGTTGACCCTGTCATGTTTCTTTCGGAAGTACCAAAATGCCCCTCTATACTCGCTCGCGGCCGGCGGTTCGTCTCCTACCCAGGAGCTCGTGGAGGCGCGGCGGCCTCTCGCGCCGGACTCGGCAGGTCGAGGCTGCGGGGGACGCGCTGGGAGTTCCTCGCCCGCCAGCGCTGGCCCAGCTCGCAGCGCGGGGGGGGCGGTCTCGCCCGCCGACGCTAGTGCCAGGCCGCGACACGGGGGACGCGACGGGGCGGTCTCGCCCGCTGGCGCTCCGGCCAGCCCACCTGGCTCGTCGTCGCGAACAGGCCGCGGGGTGGCATCGCCTGCCGGCGTTCGAAACGGGGCGTGCGGCTCCTCGGGGAGAAGGGAGCGATCGAGAAGTTCCTGCATAATGACCTACAAGATCCGCGCCAAGCCTGGATGCGCCACGGCCGTTCATGCGCAGCGCAGCGTGCGTCTCGGCGAGGAGGAGGAGGTCGTCGAGCAGCTTCTCTGTCCATAGATGACGCGATGGCGCTGGAGCTCGACGCGACGCCGGTCATGTGGCTCCGGCACGTGGGACGAGCGGCGGCTGTGCTGCGCAAAACGCGGCCTCTCCTGCGCTGGTGTGGAGCAGGATAGCGATGCCAGATGCGCGACACAACTCGGGCGCGGTTGTGGCAGCGCGGCCCGGTGCTGAATCGCTTGGCGTCAAACGCCGGCCGAGCCATGCACGGTGTGCTCTGCTCTTGAGCCATGATGTTATGATGACGACATATACTCTCCTTTTCTTTTAGAAAACTAAAAAATAAATACTTTGAAAATATAAGTTATGTATTTCAACCAGAAGCCCATCCTAATCCATGCATCCTTGATCTGTGGTCGAGATGAAAGGAAGAGCGAGTGTCATAATCTGTACCTGCTATTACCAATTTAAAATTTATTGATTATTTATTTGCAGTCTTCAATTATCAAAAATTCACATTTTAGTTCAAAGTATATTTATGATATTTACGATTTTCTTATGTGACAACCTGTCTATTTATTTTTTTCTCTATTTAGCACCATGGACTTTTGCTATGATCAAGGACATTTATGTCATTTTGCTAGCCACTTGACACCGTTACTGGTCTAAATGGACGGCAATGCCATTTATGAAAGAAAAATTTCAACTCGATGCTAGATAAGAAAGTTCAATTTTTCTAGTGTCAAGAAAGACCAATTTATTTTAATATCAAATACATAATTCTCCCTAGAAATAAATGGCATCCATTATAGGTCTTTGTCATTGCCCGAGCATGGCAAGGCTCGATGCGACGGTGGCATGGCTCCCAAACAAGCAGCGTGTTCGCTGGTCGGTGCTGGTGCTGGTTTGGGCTGGCTGATGCTGGTTTTTTGTGAGAGAAAAATATTGTTGGCTGGTTGAATAAGTTTGGCTAAAACCAATAAGCGAACAGGGTGAAGGTGTCCCCCAGTATGCGCCTCTTCCTAGCTACTATAGCTACCGCCACCACGATGGTCCAAGCAGCGCCACTGGAGGCAGTGCAGCAAGCTGGTGTTGCTCTCAATCAGTATCAACAATGCAGTTGCATTCTCACCGGACTCCGTAATCTCGGAGAATTGCTCAGTGGCGATGGTAGGTCACTGAGCCTCCTTAGCCACTGGAGGACTAGGGCACCAGATCCATATGGTGGAAGGCATCCAATCTGCCCCCAAAGGGCACGAATCAGACTCGTCCCCCTCCATCCCGAGCACAAGCTTGGAGTAGCTGCCGGGGGCGGTGCAGCCGCCACGTGCGGGCCATTCTGCTTGCCGATGAGCATCAGCTACCTCGAGAGGCGATTGAGCGGGGAGCTTTCAGCAGTAGCGGTGATTCACCATACCCCGAGTTGTCTCGAAGGAGACAACACGGAGGCCACATTTTTGGCCCAACACTGGCTACTTATGTTTCTTCTCTTCTTCCTCTTCCTTCTCTTCTGACTTCCATCTTTATTCTTCTTGCTTGTGTTTATCAATGCCTAAAAATTGTTGGTTTGTTTAGGTCGAAGGAGGGGTTGTAGAGGGCGCACCGGAGCTCCATGCTTCCATTCTCTGTCCCAAAATATTTACCGGACCTTTTTAAGGTATTGACATGTACTCTAGTAGGTCAAAGAGAATATGCCATCGTATACTTTTTAAGTCATTGACATGTGGGACCTAATTTGCCGGCAAGAAAAATCGTGGCACTGATTGCATAATCTTAATTAGGTACTCTAGTCAACTAATTGCATAATCTTAATTAGGTGTAGCAAGTTGTGACTTGTGACAGATTATTTATGTATGTAGAAAAGTCAGGCCATATTCGTGTCGATGTTTTACCACCGATAGCCTGCCACGGGGGTACCCGAGGCAGTATGTTCGGGCTTCAGCGTATGCAGAACTCGATGGTGAACGCAAGAGACAAACGACTTATCCTGGTTCGGACCCTCGATCGTTGATCGAGTAACAGCCCTACGTCCAGCCGACGTTAGCCTCTATGTTGGATTGATTATGAAGTGTCGTACAATTGTTGTTCTGTTGTCCCCCAGGAGCCCTGTCCTCCTTTATATAGTCAGGAGGCCAGAGTCCTAGTCGGTTTACAATGAGAGTTCCTAGTAGGATTACTGAATAGTACTACTACTAAGATTATATGGGAAGAATCCTAGTTAAACTAGATCTTCTTTCTCCCTTACGGGGTATCCTGTGGGTCCCGCATCGACAAGCCCCCGAGCACTTCATGGTTGAGCTCTGAAAGTCTCGTTTTGCTCCTTCAGGTCTTGTTGAGTAGGAACAAACATCATTCGAGTGCTTTCTGGAGTGAAACCTTGTAGCGCTTCTTGGGATCTTCGAGTGGTAAGTGCTTTTTGAAGAAAAAGTACATCCATCTGGTTGTAGCCTCTGAGCCTCTTGCTATTTGGAACAAGGAGCTGGAGGATCTTGTCTTGAAGTTGCTCTGATTGTTCGTTGAAGTTTTATCAAAAAGAACTCGAATATGGCTTGTTCCGGGTTCTTTTTGTCGTAATGTCTCGAAGTGGTCTGCGTTGAGGAAGTCTTTTGGTGACGTGCGCTTTTTCGAAGAAAAAGTGCACTCACTGAGTGTAGCCCCCGAGCCTCTTGCTATTTGGAACAAAAAGTTGGAGGGTCTTGAATCTGAGTTGTTTGAAAGAACTATATATCCTTCCTTTTGCAGCCCCCGAGCGTATATCCGTGTTGTTTTGTTTAGGAAGAACTCAGATGCGAGGTCTTGGCGTATTCTTTGATAGTCTGCTGTTGTCAGATGTAGTTGTATGGTGGTGGTTGAGTGTAAATGCCTTTTGTTCACGGGTTGTACTGTGTTGGTATATTCTTCTGAATATGCTCGTCTTCGAGTATTGTTCCCTCTCGCCTGAGTGTTCCATTATTGAGTACTGTCTTTTCACTGTGTCCTTGTTTAGGCTTATTTCGTTGGTACTCCTAGTCCATGTGCGCCGCTCCTTTGATCTATAAATACTCTCCCGGAGTGCTTGTTTTCATCCATTGAATATTCTATTGAAACCTTCGTGGTCATGAACATGGTAGTTTGTGAAGTAGAGCAGCCCCCGGGCATATTTTATAGTTCCTGTGCGTCTTGTCGTAGCTGGAGGAAGTCTTGTGATAGGGATTAGAGGTAGGCTAATCCCACGACAGCATTGTACCAGGATGTACATGGCGGTAGTTGGAGGAAGTCTTGTGATGTGGGCTTCGTTCCTTTATCTGGCAGTTCTGGGTTGATCCTCGTCGCCTGTCCTGAGACTGTCCGGTGCAGATCAACACCATATCCAGCATCACATCGGTCTTGGGTAGATAGATGCCCGCTGGCCTTCTCTGCTCCATATTGTCCTACCGTGCTGCTGATTTTCGCCTTGGATGCACTGCATCCGTCCTTTGAAGAAAATAGTGTAGCTGATGGCGGTTTGTCCTTTCGAGTAGCAATTTGGGACATGTAGTCATTCCAGAGCCTAGCCGTGTCCGTGTTCCTCTTTGCTACTTTGCTTTTTGTGGTATCGAGTTTGTTGGGTCTTGTAAGATTTGTAATCTTCTATTTTTGAAGTCGCTTGTAATGGAACGAATCTTGTCTTCTGAGTTGTCCTTTACTTCTCTGCTGTGATCCCTGTCGTTCATGAGATTACCGAGTTCTTTCTTAAATAACCAGGTTCTTTTGTTCCTTGCGAGGTAGCCCTTTGTTTCTTCTTGGTTGACGGGTTGTTCTTGTAGTGATCTGATAACCCTGCCGTGGTGCTGGACGGATAAGTCTGAAATCTGCCCATTGGATTGTACCGTTGTGTGGATTTGTGCCCTCCGTCGTTTTAGCTGCGTCGGTAAATGGACCGTTGCATTTTCACACGGTGCTTTAACGGGCCTGGTGGGCTGTTTCTAACGCTGTAAAATTTATTTATAGACTCTTCGTCCTCTTTTTCTTTACTGCCTTTCTTTTGCCTTCAAACCCTAGCTCTTAATCATCCGCCGTCGCCATTGCCGCCGCCGTCCTTAGCGCCACCATCTAGCTTCATCTTCCCCAGTACCTTTTTGCTTCCGCTAGTTCATGGGTAAGAAGAAAACCATGAGCAAGTCCCAGGCGACCTTCGTGGACGAGGAGTCATCCCTTTCTTTGATCGAGAACTAAGAGTTCGTGGCCATGAGGGCTGCTCAGAAGGTTTGGCCGGCTCCAACAACAAGCGAAGATCAGCTGCGCGAGCTCATCAGCGATGGCTTGATCCAAAGCAAAGTCATCGCTGAATGGAGAGTTTCGAGCGAGCATCGGGTTCCTGCTCCGGGTCCTGGTGAGATTGTCCTCTTCATTTCCTTTGTCCACGCCGGACTTTGCCTTCCTGCTTCCGCCTTCCTTCATCAGTTTCTTGGTTATTTTAGGGTTAGTCTGAACCATCTAACCCCTAATGCCATTCTCCATCTTTCCGTTTTCGTTCATCTCTGTGAAGCTTTCCTTGGAATCTCTTCTTCTCTATCTCTTTTTCGCTACTTCTTTCGTCTAAAACCTCAACCCCGCCGTGAAGAAACCAGCGTTCTTGGCGGTTATGGGATTTAGTTTTGCCAGGGTCTTAAGAGCAAGTTCTTTGACTATGACCTGGTTGATTCTGTAAAAGATTGGCGTACCGACTGGTTTTATGCTACCAATTTGATCCCTTCCCTTGTCGTCCACTCTGGATCTGGTCCTGTGGTGAATGACCGATGGGACAAGAAACTTGAGTCACCTGCTGAGATTCAAGTGATCCGGCCACTCCTTGATAGGATTAGCATGCTAAAACAACAGGGTTTAACCGGTTTTAGTATTGTTTCAAGTTTTCTTCGTTGCCGAGTTCAGCCTTTGAAAGAGCGAGAGCACCGTGGCTTCGAGTATTCTGGGGCCGAGGATCCTTCACGCATGGTCCTAGCTCTTGAGCTGACCGATGAGGAGGTACTCGAGTGTCTCCAGAAGATGCTGAAAGGAGTGAGCGTTATTCCTCCTGCTGTCTCCGAGTTCTCTGCCAACAACCCGCCCCCAGCTGTGAGTTGTTTATCTCTTTGTTTGGATACTTTATGTACTCTTGCTGCATCCATTTTTGCTTAGCTTTTCCTTGTCTTGCTATTTTATCCTTTTTCGTAGGAAGCTTGGGCGGAACTATGTTGACCCGATCCCTCTTGATGTTCTCCCTGCCGTGGCGGAGACTGGGGATAAACTTGCTGGAACTTCTGCAACTAGTAAGTCCCCAACCTCCACAGCGCTTCCTGGAGTTTTTTCCGGATTTATTGATGTATATGAAGAATATGTTCCTCGTCTAGTCCCTCACGGTCCTCGTAGTGTCCCGAAGAGGGGGCGAACGGATGGATCTTCGTCTGGCCTGCCTGTCTCCAAGAAGCCTCATAAACCAAGTACTCTCTCAGGTACTCTAGTTGGTGCTAGCATGCTCTTAGGTGAGCACATTTAATACTCTTTGTTCCTTTGTTTTCCTGTTTCTCTTTGAACCGAGTACTTTTTATTCTTTTTTCAGCAGGTGCTCTGGTTTCCTTGGCTGAGGGAGAGGAGGATGACGAAGTACCCCTCATCATGCGGCGGTGAGTTGTTTTCATATTCCTGTTGCATTGAATTTTCTTCTTTGTCTTGACTTTTAGTCTTGAACTTTTTGAAGTAATCGGATGTTGGGTACGAGTTCTTCTGAGGCTCCCGCGCCGACTTCTTCTGAAGCTCCGGTGTCGAGTTCTTTGGTAGCCTCGGTACCGAGCTCTATCCGCTCCTCCAGTGCAGAGTTCTTCCACGGCTCCAGCCCCGGCTTCTTCCGTGGCTCCGATATCTGCTATCTCGCTCCCGTCGTCGGGTGGCGGGAATGTTTTCGCCGTCGTGGTCCCCCCTGCGAGGCCTTCTTTTGGCTTCGCGAAGAAGAAAGTGGCTGGGTGAGTAGATTCTGGCTTCATCCTTTTGCTTCTGTCTTCCTTCTTTTGGTTCTCATCGGTGCTTTCTTTTATCAATTTTCAGTATTTCATCTTCTCTCGTTTCTTCATCGACTTCTTCTCAGCCTTCCGCCGTGCCATTAAGTTCCGAGCCTCAGGACTCGCAACATACTGTTGGTGAAGTTGCTGTGGGGGCTTCGGAGCTACGTAGCGAAGTTGCAGACTTGGCCGCCCCGGAGGTGACTGTGGCCATCGCGTTGTGTCCTTCTGTGGGATTGGCTTCGGCTTCCCAGGACGTTGCTTTGGTCGTTCCTTCTTTGCCCCAGCCGGCCTCTCCTTCCCCTTCTCTTGCTTTCGGCGGTCCCTCTTTTACCGATGACGTGGTGCAACAGTTCGATGCCACCCATCGGCTATCGGAGCTGACCGCAGCCTAGGGGAGCTTGGCGTCCTCTACGACTTCTTTCGGGGAGAAGCTTCAAGTAAGTTTTTCTGAGATTCTTTCTTAGGCCATTTGTTTTGCCTTCGTCCTTACGCCTTATTTTTCTCTTTCTTTAATTGTTTAGACTTTCTCTCGTGACTATATCGGCTTCTTCTTTTCGTCTGAAACCGAGAAGAAGTTGTCCTTCGAGGTAAGTTCTCTGAAGACTAACCTTGACCTCCTCTAGGCCGAGTTGGAGACTGAGCGTAAGTCGCATCAAAAAGAGGAAAAGGCTCTCCATGCCCGGGTGGTAGAGGTAGAGAAATAGAGAGACACTGTTGCCCAAGAGTTGGAGAAACAGAAAGATGCTGCTATCCGGGAGGCTTCAAAGAACTCGAAGGCCATGAAGAGCTTGGAAGCCGTGAAGAAAGAATGTAAAGGTATTCTGGGTTCTCTTTGTTTCTTTCAAGTATTCAAACCTTTCCCTCCTGCTGACTTGTTGTTTGGTGTCTTATCTAGCTCTTCGAGTTGAAGGAAAAAAGCTCTCGGAGGGCATTAATGAAATGAAGACTCTTGTTCATACAAGTCATAACAAGGCTGAGGAGGTAATTACTCATGCTAAAGAAGAACTTGCACTTGCTAAGTTGATCAGACGTGGAGCTGATAAAGATCTTGTGCAGGCCCAAAAAACTATTGAAGACTTGTCTAGGAAGCTAGCGATGGCTACTGAAAATTGGAACATTTTGTGGAAATCCTTTCATTCAGTAGCTGATGTTCTCCGGACTCCAGCGGATGATGGGCAATCTTGGGCTCAGTTCATTCTTCGGATTCTGACTCATTTCCAAGAGTTCGCGAAGAAGTGCACTCAAGTATGTACCAAGAATGTGCTGGCCCAAGGTCTAGGTCCTTGCTCCTGAGGCGCCTCTGTCCAAGATAGCAGAGGAAGCTGATAGCCAAGAATACCTTGATGCCATTGAGAGGATGGAGCCTGAGGTCGAAGGTTTAGCCAGTAGGGTTGTAGACAGTCTTAATATTGATATTTCCCTTCCTGATGACAATGCCTGATCCAATTGACTAGCCTCTTGTAATATTACACTCCTCTTCAAATGAAGATTCTTTATTTTCGTTGATGTATTCTTTGCCCGGGTGTGGTCAGAGTTACTTGACTTGCTGAGTACTTTGTCCCGTTTTCATCTCTGCTCTGCAAACAACTCTGTAAGTTATCCTGATGAAATCCCTCAATTTGTCGAGTACTTTTCTTTTCTTCCTCTTTTGTGATCTGTCGAGTGCTTTGTCCGCGCTATGACTTGTTAGATGTAGATCTTTGTGTTGACAACCTTTCGTATGCGCTATGCAAAACGACTCGGCATAGAATGTTGCCTTGACAAACTTCGGCATCCGAGTGCTTTCTTGAGTGGCGCTTGTGCTTTTCTGAGGAAAAAGTATTCCTATCTGGATGTAGCCCCCGAGCCTCTTGCTTTTCGGAACGAAGAGCTGGAGGGTCTTTTGAAGCTTAATTTCGGTCGACTAGTTTTAGGTGTTAGCTTTTAGCTACCCTCATCGGCGGGCTCAAGCGTCTTTTCAGCTGTTTTGCTCTCGACCGGGATGCTCAGGCATGTTTTCCGCCATTTTGCTTTTTATTTCGGGTGTTAGCTTTTAGCTACCCTCATCGACGGGCTCAAGCGTCTTTTCAGCTATTTTGCTCTCGACCGGGATGCTCAGGCATGTTTTCAGCCATTTTGCTTTTTGTTTCGGGTGTTAGCTTTTAGCTACCCTCATCGGCGGGCTCAAGCGTCTTTTCACCTATTTTGCTCTCGGCCGGGATGCTCAGGCATGTTTTCAGCCATTTTGCTTTTTGTTTCGGGTGTTAGCTTTTAGCTACCCTCATCGGCGAGCTCAAGCGTCTTTTCAGCTATTTTGCTCTCGACCGGGATGCTCAGGCATGTTTTCAGTCATTTTGCTTTTTGTTTCGGGTGTTAGCTTTTAGTTACCCTCATCGGCGGGCTCAAGCGTCTTTTCAGCTATTTTGCTCTCGACCGAGATGTTCAGGCATGTTTTTAGCCATTTTTCTTTTTGTTTCGGGTGTTAGCTTTTAGCTACCCTCATCGGTGGGCTCAAGCATCTTTTTAGCTATTTTGCTCTCGGCCGGGATGCTCAGGCATGTTTTCAGTCATTTTGCTTTTTGTTTTGTGAAAACAACTCATTGAAAGTCATGACAAGACATGCTGTGGATGAATATCACCTTTATTGATCATGAATATAAACTAATACATATGTTGTCAAGGAATATTGTCCTTTGTCGATTGTGAACGTTGGTCCCTTGTGGCTTGCATATCTGTTTTTTCTTGAGTTGTTTTTACGCGTAGAATCTTCTTAGCTGGCTGATGTGCTATGTATTGTTGACTTCTCTTCCATCTTTGGTTATTAACTTGTATGTGCCTGGTCCGATGACTTTTGTGACAATGAACGGACCTTCCCATGGACTGAGTAGCTTATGTCGTCCGTTAGTTTTTTGTATCCTTCTTAGCACTAAGTCTCTAACTTGTAATGATCGAGGATGGGTACTCTTGTTGTAGTGTCATCTTAAACCTTGTAGGTATCTGGCTGATTGGAGGGTAGCGTTTACTCTGACTTCTTCTGAGCTGTCGAGTTCTAATCTTCTTATGTGTTATGTTTCTCCTTTATCGTATTGTTCTATCTTTGGTGATGTCTAGATCAAGTCGGCAGGCAGTACGGCCTCTGACCCGTAAACTAGGAAGAAGGGTGAGTAGCCTGTTGCTCTGCTTATTTGAGTTCATAGCCCCCATACTACTTTAGGTAATTCTTCAATCTATTTGGACCCATAGTCCGCTAGTTCTTCGTATAACCTTGGTTTTAATCCAGCTAGTATGAGTTCATTAGCCCTTTCTACTTGTCCGTTGGCTTCTGGATGTGCAACAGACGTGTAGTCTATACTGAAACCACAGTCTTGTGCCCAGCTTTTGAATTCTATAGCTGTGAAGGGGGAGCCTAGATCTGTGATGATTCGATTGGGCATGCCGAAGCGGTGCATAACGTCTTGGATGAACTCGACTTCTTTGGCTGCGCTGTATTTCGCGAGTGGTTTGTATTCAATCCACTTGGTGAACTTGTCGATTGCTACAAAGATGTACTCGAAGCCACCTTTTGCTTTCTTTAGAGGTCCTACTTGATCCAGTCCCCAGCAGGAAAAAGGCCAAGCGGGTGGGATGCAGATAAGATTGTGAGCTAGCACATGGGCTTGTCTTGCAAACATTTGGCAACCTTTGCATTTTCTGACAAGTTTTTCTGCGTCTTTCAAAGCGGTTGGCCAGTAGAATCCGGTGTGAAATGCTTTGCCAACCAGTGTTCTTTAAGGGGCATGATTTCCATAGCAACCTGAGTGTATTTCGTCTAGGATCTCTTTGCCTTCTTCAAATGAGACACATTTTAGGAGTACTCCTCATGATGCTGCTCTTCTGTAAAGTCTATCTCCTACTAGAACGTAGTTTTTGCTTCTACGAACAACTTGGGTGGCTTCTGCTTTATCTGCTGGCAATTTATTTTCTTTGATATAGTCGATGAAAACTTGGCTCCATGAAGTGTTGATTACCAAGATCTGAACGCCTTTAGCCTGAATTTCAGGGGTTGTCTCACCGGGTTGTTTGATAGAGGGAACTGATAGCTCTTCTATGAATACGCCGGGTGGAACCTTCACTCTGTCTGATCCGAGCTTGGCGAGGACATCTGCTGCAATGTTGGAATCGCGCAGGACGTGTAGAATTTCTAATCCTTGGAAATGTTTTTCAAGTTTCCGTATTTCAGCACAGTAAGCACCCATGTTTTCTTTGGTGTAATCCCAATCTTTGTTGACTTGGTTGATGACTACTGTTGAATCGCCGTATACGAGTAATCTCTTTATTTCGAGGGTGATTGCCACTCGTAGCCCATAGATGAGGGCTTCATATTCTGCTTTGTTATTTGTAGCTTGCCATAATATCTAAAGGACGTACTTGAGTTGTTTTCCTTCTGGAGAAATGAGGAGAACGCCTGCACCGGCTCCACCTAGTTTGAGTGACCCATCAAAGTACATCTTCCAGTGGTCAAGGATTATATCTGATAAAGGCTGTTGAATCTCTGTCCACTCGGCCACAAAATCGATAAGGGCTTGAGATTTAATTGCTTTCCGCGGGGTGAAATCGATGTTAAGAGCTCTAAGTTCAACTGCCCACTTTGATATGCATCTCGTCGCATCTCTGTTGTGTAAGATGTCTTTGAGCGGGAAGTCTGTCACCACTGTGATCTGGTGGCTTTCAAAATAGTGGCGAAGCTTGCGTGAAGTGATCAATAGGGTGTAGAGTAGTTTTTGCACATGCGGATATCGTATTTTTGATTTAGATAATACTTCGCAGATGTAGTATACGGGTCATTGTACTTTATACACGTGTCCTTCTTCTTCTCTTTCTACGACTATTGCTATGCTGACCACAACAGTAGTCGCCGCAATGTATAGCATCATATCTTCGTCTTTCCTTGGGGGTGTTAGAATTGGTGAGGATGTGAGGTATGCCTTAAGTTTCTTGAAAGCTTCATTGGCTTGTTCTGTCCATTCGAACTTATCTATCTTCTTTAGTAGTTTAAAGAAAGGTAGTCCCTTTTCGCCGAGTCTTGATATGAAACGGTTGAGGGCCGCCATACATCCTGTTAGTTTCTGCACATCTTTGATACTTCTAGGTGGGCCCATTTCTGTTATAGCTCGAATTTGCTTGGTGCAGGCTTCAATCCCACGCTGACTGACCAAAAATCCAAGTAGTTGTCCTAAGGGAACTCTGAATACACATTTATTTGGGTTCAACTTCCATCTCCATCTTTTCAAGTTTTCGAAGGTTTGTCTTATGTCTTCAATCAGTGTATCTGGGTTCTTTGTTTTTACAACTACATTGTCTACATATGCTTCCACATTTTCACCAATTTGATCCCCAAGGCAAGTTTGGATAGCTCTTTGGTATGTGGCGCCAGCGTTCTTTAGTCCAAACGACATGGTCTTGTAACAGTAAGCACCGAATGGAGTAATGAAAGACGTCTTGCTCTGGTCTTGTTCTTTTAATGCAATCTGGTGATACCCTGAATAGCAATCAAGAAAGGATAATAGTGCAGACCCTGCTGTTGAGTCAACTATCTGGTCAATGCGTGGTAGCCCGAACGGATCTTTTGGGCAATGTTTGTTGAGATCTGTGTAGTCGACGCACATGCACCACTCATCTGTGTTCTTCTACACAAGGACCGGGTTTGCTAGCCAGTCTGGATGAAGGATTTCTCTGATGAATCCAGCTGCCATCAGTTTTGTGATTTCCTTTTTAATCGCTGCCTTTTTATCGGGTGAGAATCGTCGTAGCCATTGTTTTATAGGCTTAGAGCCTTCATTGACATCGATTCCGTGCTCAGCTAACTCCCTTGGGACACCTGGCATGTCGGCTGGTTTCCAAGCGAATATATCTTTGTTGTCCCAAAGAAAGTTGGTGAGCGCGAATTCCTATTTTGTCGAGAGGTGGGTGCTAATGATTGCTGTTTTTGAGGCATCACCAGTGCCCAGGTCGATTTGTTTGACGTCGGCTTCTTTCGGTGGTACTAGGATGCCGGGCTTTTTAGCCGATATCTCTAGCTCCTCTGGGTTTATTTCTGCAGCAACGGTGGCTATTTCTCTTCTACTTTGGTTATCTTGTGCTCTGGCTGCAATCTGGATTGCTTGAACATCGCAGTCAAAAGCGTGTTTCAAGTCACTTTGAAGGGAAAGTATTCCATTAGGTCCTGGCATCTTGAGCAGCAAATACAGGTAATGCGGTATTGCCATGAATTTTGCTAGTGCCGGTCGTCCGAGAATTACGTGGTACGATGACTCAAAGTCTGCCACCTCAAATTTGATAAATTCTGTACGGTAGTTCGAGGGTGTTCCAAAAGTAACTGGTAGAGTAATTTGTCCAAGCGGCATGGCTGCTTTGCCGGGTACTATTCCATAAAAAGGTGTGCTTGTTGGTGTAATCATCCCGGCGAGTTGTAGTCCCATCTTCCTTAGTGTTTCTGAAAAGATGATGTTGAGTCCGGCTCCCCCGTCGATTAGTACTTTGGTGATAGTCATACCAGCAATAGTTGCATCTAGAACCAGTGGATAATGGCCTGCGTTTCCCACGCTAGTCCATTGGTCTTCTCTGGTAAATTGGATAGGATATTGTGACCAATTGAGATATCTTGGTGTAGCCGGTTCTGCTGTCATGATAGTCCGTAGTGCTAGTTTTTCTTGATGTTTGCTTCTGCAATCTAGAGCCCCTGAGAAGATCACTGCTATCGTTCCCCTGGGTTTTTAGAATCCTTTGTCCTCATGGTTGTCTTCATCTTTTTTCTGATTATCCTCTTTGGTGTTCTCCTTACTATCTTTTCTTGTGTATCGATCATTGAAAGTGTAGCAATTTCCGATGGTGTGTCTCCCATTGGGGTGCAATGGGCAACGTATGTTTTCAATGTCATCATATCTTCTGGGTTTGGAAAGCTTCTTTGATTTGTCGGCCATTGCCACGGTATTGTCTGGTCTACGTTTTCTTTCTTGATGTCTGCTATTTCGATGATTTTGCTTGTCTGGGTTGTCCTGGTTGCTTCTATCCGGGAACCTCTCTCGTGTTTTTTCTTCTGCAGTAATCATCTTTTCCACTGTTCATCTGAATTCTTCATTGTTTCTCGGATTTTTCTTTGCAGAAGTCTTAAAATTGCCACCTAGCCATGATTCCGTGAGAGAAAGCTTCAATTACTTCTCGTTCGGTGATGTCATGCACTTGAGCCCGTAGTTCGCCGAATCATCGATAGTAATTTCTGAGACTCTCGCCTCCCTTTTGCTTGAGTCCTTTCAGTTCTGCACGAGTGATCGGGTGTGTGATGATACCCGTGAAATTTTCATAGAAAACTCTTTACAAGTCCTCCCAATTTCTGATCGACCCTGGGTTCAATTTATCAAACCATTGGAGGGCCATAGTTTCTAGTGCCATGGGAAAGAACAGGGTCTTGATATCGTCGTCTCCTCCGGCTAGTTCAATTGATTGTGAATATATTCTAAGCCAGTGCCTTGGTTCAGTTTTGCCATCATACTTAGAGTGGTTAGACGGTTTGAACTTGTGAGGTAATCGTACCGATGCAAGCCTGTTTGCGAAACAGGAGAATCTGTTGTGTGTTCCGGCTTCTTTGAATTCGGATTCGGCACCTCCTTCTGGCCAACTGTTGTTTTGATGGGAATAATTCTATGAGGCTGTCTAGGTAGGCACCCTACTCCTGGTCTTTTTTGGTTGTTCAAATTGGTGGCCTTGATTATGTTCCTTCCTACTTCCTCCGTTATGGCTTCCACCTGGACCGAGTCTTTCGAAAGCGGACTTCCTTTGATTTTGATCTTCTTGCCTGTGGGTTGTTGATCTGGTGGGTAGTCTTGATTGGTCTCTCTCTTCATGCATTCTCGGGATCGTCGACCGGAGCAAGTCTTGGAGCTGTTCATACTTCTCGCCGGGATGTGAAGTTGCACTGAGTTCTTCTAATGCTTCTCGAATCTTATCGTAAGGCGTATTTGCCGTGCGTCTTCCTTCGACTTCTTGTTGTGATTTTCTTCTATCGTATTCAGCCAAATCTGACTCATATCTGATCCAGGCTTCCCTACGCTGCCTAGCACGGTGTTGGCGCCCTTGCTTCAACTTGTTTTTCCTTTCTCTAGCTTGTTTCTGACTCTCAGTTTCTCCATCGTAGCCTTGGGCAAAGGGTGATATGTTGGATTCTGATTCATCTGATGACCTGACGTCAGGTGCTTCTAGTGGGTCCAAAGGTGATCACGGATGACGAACCATGAACACCTCCCGCGTGTGAATTGCTTCGTCATAGGTGTTGTTTCCCATGCTGTCATAGTTGTTGATAATTTCAGTAGATGCTTCATGATTACAGATCGAATCCCCTTCTTGATAGGGTAGGATTGCTGTTGTTGTTGTGCCGACTAGTTGGGTTCCGCTATCTTCAGGAATGGAACCTGGCCAATGGATGATATAGTCTTGCGATGTTATCGTTAGCACGAGACCCTCCTAGGCTCCCGTCAGTGGTATCCCAAGCATTGGATTGAAGGATCTTTCGAACTATCCCTGATAGGATTTTGCCATGTTGTCGAGCCCAAATGGAA
Source organism: Miscanthus floridulus (assembly GCF_019320115.1). NCBI lineage: Eukaryota > Viridiplantae > Streptophyta > Magnoliopsida > Poales > Poaceae > Miscanthus > Miscanthus floridulus. Next base: position 14,531,936 of record NC_089588.1, read on the forward strand.
AAGAATTCGATTTCTTGAAAGAACTCTGAGTGTAATCCGAGTTGTTTTGGGTTGTGCTCTGGAACCCTGCCGAAAAAGAACTCGGTTTCTTGAAAGAACTCGAATAAAACTCCACCTTGGACACGGAACTTGAATTCAAGTCGGATGCGTGTAGCCGTGAAATCTGATTTGAATCGGATATCATGAGCTGTGTGAATCTTCTGGTGAGCTGATCTGTCGTAGTTGTCGAAATAGGAAATTCTTCATGATGATCCGGATCTTTGAGGAGATGGCCTTGAAGCTTGCCGTAGTTGTCCGCCTCGTAGATCCATGAGCCGAAGATGAAAGTTGATCCCGTCGGGAAGATCATGTTATCGAGGTCCATCGAGCTCTCGGATGCAAAGTCACCGAAAGCCCCTACCTGGCACACCAGCTGTCGGTGTTTTACCACCGATAGCCTACCACGGGGGTACCCAAGGCAGTATGTTCGGGCTTCAGCGTATGCAGAACTCGATGGTGAACGCAAGAGACAAATGACTTATCCTGGTTCGGACCCTCGATCGTTGATCGAGTAACAGCCCTACATCCAGCCGGCATTAGCCTCTACGTTGGATTGATTATGAAGTGTCGTACAATTGTTGTTCTGTTGTCCCCCAGGAGCCCTGTCCTCCTTTATATAGTCAGGAGGCCAGAGTCTTAGTCGGTTTACAATGAGAGTTCCTAGTAGGATTACTGAATAGTACTACTACTAAGATTATATGGGAAGAATCCTAGTTAGACTAGATCTTCTTTCTCCCTTGCAGGGTATCCTATGGGTCCCGCATCGACAATTCATTTCATTGAAATTTAGTTTATGCTGATTTATCGTGGGAGGAAAATACCATTAGTTTATGCTGCTGGGTGCCTGACTGCCTGCTAGCCGAATTTTTTATTTTTAGCCTTTTTTTGAAAATTTTTCACAAATATGCTCCTAGATGTATAATTTCAAAATCTGGACCCTTAGCTCGGCACCATCATTGTTGGCGCTGAGCTTACATTTCTCGGCGCCATCGTTGCTGATGCCGAGATCTTGGCTCGACGCAGACGTGGTGGTAACTTGGCAGGCAGCTCGGCGCCGTAGATCCTGGCGCCGAGCTTGGCGCCGTAGATCTTGGCACTGAGCTTGGCGCCAATATCTATTGCGCCGAGGTTGTGTTTTAATCCAGCCCCCAACCTTCCTGCCCGAGCCTTCTTCCTCTTCTTTCTCCTCCCTCTCGGGTTTTCTCTCCCCACTTCGCCCTACCTCACGAATCGGTATATTGGACCTTGAAAACTTTGATTTGATCCATAGATCTTTGAGAGCAAGGTATCCTCGCTCCCCTCCTAGTTTTTTTCGCATCGATTCGGTATATATTAGTCGGATTTTTCAACCTAAGAATCGTCATTACTTAGGGTTTCGTGCAATTTTTAATATTTGTATTATACAACCGTAGGATGCCAATGCGTGAAAAAGCTAGCAAACCAAGATAACCTCAGCGCATGTTGTTATGTTATGGGTTCATTGTTGTGCATCAAATGGGAAACCCTAAGTTTAGGGTTCAATATTAATTGTTTTCAGTTCTTAGAACAGAATTGGTTGAATTATAGTTCTGGCCGGATGACCGAAAATGCCTTTGACCCATTGCTTCTGCCTAGTGGTGTTCCAGTGCCCATGTGCTTTTGTGGCGATCCTTGCAAGGTAGCCAAGTCTGATGAAGAGGATACACATAGGCAGAGGTATTGGATGTGTTCCAATTTTGTGTTTGAGCCTATGCTTCGTCAGCGCCGCATTAACAAGATGGTAAGGAATTGATGTTTGTGTCATATGACATCTTGCATGATTTTTTTTGTTTTGTAACAATTGCATTTTTTGCAGACCCCTCCACCGCTCTGTGATTTTGAGCAGTGGATCGACACTGAGATCAAGCCCGAAGACACGGAATGGATGCAGAAACTGTTACGGTGGGAGGCAGAGGACAAGGAGATGATGGAGAAGAGATGCAGAGAGGAGGCTACAAAAAAGGAGCACAAGGAAGAGGAGGAAAGGAGGAGTGTTGCTGCATATAGGGAGGAGAGGGAAAAGAAGATTGAGCGTGCACGCTGAGTAAAAGCAACGATGGAGGAGAATACTGATGCCCTAAGGAAGGGAAAGTGGCCTCGTTGGACTCAGTAGTCTCCATGACTTGCTAGTTCTAGGGTTTATTCATGAACAATGTTGTCTACTGTTGGCACATACTTCTAGTATTATTATATTGTTTAATATGTCATAGTAATGGCTTTTCATTATGTAGTTGTTTTCATTATTTGTAGTCATAATATTCAGTATAATGTTGCGGACGTAGTGAAATGTGATCACGTGCTGCAAACACAACCTAACGAAGTAGGGCATTATATAATTCAACACACAAGATACATGAAATGGCATGTGAGAACATGTACCGAACTAGGGTACATAGTTCCTTCGACTAAACCTAACATGCCTTAGATAATTAAACCAAACAATAAACACATAGATGTGCCATGTGAATAAGATAGGGTCGTCCTAGTAGTGTGGCCACATAGCAAATTGTATTACGCCTTCTCCACAGTAGTCTCCCATTGTTGGTGGTGGTGGCTGGGGTGATGCAGATGCCCCTTGTTCTTGTGGTTAGGGTAGGTGCAATATGGATCATTGCAGAGTGCCTCCTGTGAATCAGCACCATTGTTGTTGTCGTCATGTTCGTCGTCCATGTAACCGCTGCTAACTTCCCTTTCTAGATCAAAGATATGGTCCTGCAGGTAGTAGATGTACTCCGTATACGGATAAATAGGTCGAGGATCGACCCACCTAGTGAACCCACAGTTTTCTTCAGCCAAGGAAGACTGTAATAAGTATGTCATGTAAGTTGTATTGAAGAGAAACATATTGAAAAAATAAATAGTAATAGCAATTACCCATGCTCGTGGGCATTTGAAGAAACGACGACCTCCATCTATTCTCTCGATGAACATCTGCACTAGGTAGTCCTCACCATGCATGCATTTTGGCCACTCCTCTTTCCGTTCATCATATCCTCTCAGTGGTGCCTCTTTGGTGAGATCACTTTTGCTCTCAACTGAAAACCTCTCATAAAGAGCTTCCTCAAAGAAATTGGGACCAAGAGAACCCTCTCACACAATGGTAGTTCCCTTCCCCTTTTCTCTCCCTCTGGACGATCCTCTAGACATTGGTACTGCAACGAAAGAAAATACTAGTTGGAAAGTAAGTAGCAATGCATCTAGCATTGTGTATATATAAGCAGAGGCAGGTTTAGTTGACATTTCAATGTGTTATAACTGGTCACAAGAAGCCTAATTAGTTTCACTGAAGAGCCTATTTCAATGGACACTGAAAAGTTTAGATTCATTTTCTGAAAAGTCTATTCATCGTTGACATGATAAATCACTGAAAAGCTTAGATGCTATTGGTGTACTTTGTAAGTGAAGTGATAAATCGCTATTGTCATCGTACTCCTCATCCTTGTAACTGAAAAGTCTATTTTCATTGTCTGAAAAGCCTAGATTCGTTCGCTGTTTCTGAAAAGCCTAGATGCTATAGGTGTACTATAAGTGAAGTGATAAATCACTGCTGTTATCGTACTCCTCGTCCTTGTAACTAAAAAGTCTATTTTCATTGTCTGAAAATCCTAGATTCGTTTGCTGTTACTAAAAAGCCCAAATTCATCTGTAAAGCGTCCGTATGATATGATTGTACTATACATGTTCTAATAAATTTACATTTAATCTATGTACTACATTTGTGCCTTTTTAGCAGTGTAGTATAATTAATGATTCACGGAAAAAAATCACAAGAGTTTCCCTTGTTTCAGGAGCATCCACAGTTACAAATAGAGACATCATTATATAATCCAAACATTTAATCGTCCAAAGAGCACAATACAACCACATCAAACATCACAATCAACATAACATGTCCTACATAGTCCAAATAGTCCACAATATCCATACAATCCCAAATAATTATAGGAAATTAACTACAAAATTCATAATAGTACATACTAACATCTACCACAAACTCTCACTGTCTCCTAGTCTTACCCTTACCCTTGTGACCAAGAGCATTGGTACCTGCAGTGTAAGGGTCCGGTGGACGGCGTCGCCTAGTGCCTAAAAGCTATGTAGGCTAAGTCGAGGGAGCATCCTAGAGCTAAGAGGCCTCGTGCCTTTGGTCCACGTCATCATCGTCCTCATCCTCGTCCTCATCCCCGTCCCCTGTAGGTGCTTGGCTAGAGGAACCTAAGCCTCCTCTGTCTGTGGAAGGAACATACACATCTTGCGTCGTGGCTGTCCTACAACCACAATGAGCAGCCGCATGGCATAGCCGACGTGACAACCTCTGTTGTACAAAATTATGTTAACTAAAAGAATCTAACGTATTAATAATATATTTGAAAGAATATTTTGAATCTTACATTTAGGAAGCTACGCGTGTCGTCGTCTCTGACTCTCGGATGAAAGCGCTCAATGTCTTCAATGGAGCATTTGAGGGTATTGCCCTACAACAAAGTTATCAGTAATAATACTTCTCAACAGATAGCAACATGTTTTGTTTTCTTTTGTACAAGAATCTAACGTATTATAAGGATGCTATGGCTCGAAGGTGACACTAACTAAAATAGATACCTCTAACGTATAATATATTGGTATGCAACTTAACGTAGAAAAATAATACAATTGACTTACCACTCTATCCAAGATTAGTCCTGCCTCCACCTATCTTCCTACACGAGTAGATTGGTCATACGCCGTGTGGTAGAACCGCCTGAAATAACAAACTTACGGAGGCGCTCGTCTTCCACTAGACACTAAGCACCCCGAAAGCAAGCTACAGTGGGCGGTATCCGTCGGGCACACCCCAAGGGAGAACCCAAAAGATCCACATTTTTCTCTAAGGATCTAATAATGCTAACAAGTTACAATACTTAATACATTTCATACATACAGAGTTTATAGAAATTCATTATTACATTGCCAAATGTCAGAGTGCGAAATGTGAAACAGTAGAATTAAGATAAACATCTAGCGATAAAGAACGAGGATCCATCTGTGCCCACCAGAAGAATCCTCCACACAAAGGTGCTCCTCAAGTGCTACCTGCAACAGGGGTAAATAAACCCTGAGTACACAATATACTCGCAAGACTTATCCGACTAGTGGGAATAATTTCCTGGCTCCAAGGAATATGATAAGCTTTATAGTTTGTTGGTTTCTTTTTTGGCAGAAAGCAATACTATTAGTGAGTCCTTACTTATGATATTATTAATAGCCATATTAATTTATTATCTATCCATTCTATGTAAGCACATGTTCTATTTTTAAGCAAGAGTTGAACAATTAGTTCCATTTCATCACCTTCCATCTTTCAGTTCTTACTACGATGCTAGAGTTAAGACAAGCCGTACCAACTCGGCGGTGATTCGTGAATCAATGTCCCTAGCTGGGTACCCTAAAAACACATGCCCCCCCTTGTCCCCTAGGCACAAGCAGAACTAACCCATCACCCTTCTATCGTGGGTGTCTAAGTCCCCATCCAAACTTGGACTCCAAGCCCCCACTCCTAAGTCCCGAACTCAGTGCGATGCAAGGACCTCCATCATCCCCGTCTCCAATCAGTCAGTCCAAAAAGAGCCGGATCCATGACAAGAGAGCAACGAGTCTTCCCTGCGCCCATACCCAAATATATGCTCGGGATAATAGATCTGTGACTTGCCTAGCGTCCATTGCAACGACCAGTCCTTAACCAACACATAGAGAAAACGTGTAACAAAGCTATGCCTTGTTGGCCATAGGACACAACCCCTTACACCTACCAGTACCCAAACTATATCTCTGCCCGGTCACCATTTTCCTTTCCACCATTTTATCATGAGTGGTCATAATTATCACCTATTGTGAGTAACGGTAGGTTACTCACGCTACCGAAATCCTGAGCATAGCAGCTACTCAACCTGTACTAGTAGGACTCATAGGTAGATATATTTATGCATGTAGTTTCCATAAAATACCTGTAATGTAAATGCACATAATGTATATATATATATATATTCAGTGATCATTAACAATAGGGGTTACGCACTAGGGCTTGCCTTGGACAGACGACGGGTCAGCAAAGTCAGCACCAAAAGGCTCTAGGGCTCTCTCCTGCATGAGGATCTCCTCCTCGTACTCCTCAATGACCTCTTTTTAATCATGTTCGTCCACGGGCACGAAATCTACCAACTCGTGATCTACATGCATGAAATGATGATGCAACACTTAATAATATAGCAACAGCAGCTCTTAAAATAAACTATATCTTATCAAGTTACTAAGCTAGTCCTACCAGCTAAGGTACTAAGTTACCTACTATTACCACTAACAAGTACGAAGCATGACATACATTATCATAGCAACTAAATGTATTCTTACTCCTAATACCGATTTATTCTATATATGATAAAACAAGGATAATAGCTACTCTATTTATCAACCTACTCTAGGGTTACAAAATTTACAGCAAGTACATAATAATCTAATGAGCCTACTATAAAAATTTCATAGCTATAGCTATCACTAATTTACCATAAAAATTCCTACAATTATTAATCTACATAATACTAAGCTCTCTAGTTTCGATTTATGAACCCATCACTATCATAGCTAACTGTAATCTAACTACACTAACAGATAGATGGCATTTTTGTGAACCTAACAAAATTGGTTTCACTATTTTTGGACATCTACAAGATTTACTACAATTTATCAAAGTTTAGTTCACAACTAAATTGAATAAGCATTTATTAATTTACAGGAAAATAGAAAACCAAACTTCAGACCGCGGCCCACAACTGCACGACGCACGCACCACCGTGCGGCCCACGCAGAGGCGCGGCCAAGCCAAACGATGTTGGCCTGCCACGAGAAAGGCCCACAACTTGTAAACATGGTTGGGTTCATGAATTGGCATAGACGACAACAAACAGTAGATCCTAGATCAAGATTCTTTACCCATGACTGCGGACCTATCGGGGATGCAGACGTGATAATTTTGGAAGAAGGGTCATAGGGACTCGAAAGCTCCCAAGATCATGTCATCAAGGAATCAATTACATGATCGAAACCAGTTGATTCGAATGCGAAACTAGAATCGGCTTTCTTCAGAAGCGTCAGCTTATAATGACAAAGGTTATGATCAGCGTCAAGATGAGACATGTTGGACTCTACAAAAAGGAAAAGATTAAAGTCTAAGTTATCTTAAATTAGAAATATTTTCTCTAGGTTCAAAAATTATAATGAGTCGTGCTTAGACAGGAGTCATGCACAGGGCCCGGGTATAAATATCAAACCCCAGCTATTGTAAAAAAACAATAATCAATCCAATATACAAGTCATTTACTTTTTCGGCTCTGGCCACCCCTTAGGAGTAGGAGTAGAGTAGATCTCGGTGAGTTCTTTAGCAAGTACGACTGCATCGATCCGGTCGACCTCCACTGCTTGTTGTAAGTATCGTCATGGCTTATACCTCTGTTCGTACGGTTGCATCGATCCGGTCGACCTTCACTGTGACTCTAGTATAAGTTAGTTATCGATTCTTACCTAGTTCAAGTATGGCTGCATCGATCCGATCGACCCTCACTGCATGAACTAGATCAAGGTCAAGTTATCGGCTCTACCTTAGAATAACAGTCTTTGGTAGATTCATTAAGTTACCGATATTGCTTAATGCTTTTATTATTCATCTAAATTACAACAATATCACTCTGTCCGATTGGGATTCATCTAGATCGGCCTTATATCATGTTTAGCCCATCGTTTGTTAATCTAAAACTGATCTAATCTATACATTAAACGATGAGTTTTTATCAGTTGTTTTACATCAATCTTGATCGTACATAGCGTGCGGTTAAAGCATATTGCGTCTTGAGTAGATTTATTGGTTAGCGAAAATCGTTCTATAGCATGTTATCATGGCCTGTGTGATTCTGCCTCACATCCCACTGTTAGCACCGTGAAGTGGAGATCGTTATTCAGTAGATCTATTCCTGATAAGGCATGATTTAACTGTGCGCTATGCCTGAATCGGCTATTTTAGCCGATATCGAGTGCTTTCACGAATAGTTCGCATCACGAGACCGTTGAAGTAAAGATAGGTTGAAAGATGTGTTAGTCCCATGATCTTATTATTGTATTACGGCATGCATGATTCTGCCTCATGCTCTACTGATATTAGTAATGAATTAGGGTCGTTGAGTCTATTGTTATTTCTACGGCCTGTATGATTCTGCCTCATGCCCCACTGGTAATAGCGATAGATGAGATATAATATGTTTATTAGATTTATCTTTATTAAACGGTTAAATAGTGTTGAATTATTTCTTTATATAAAAGGGGTTTGGTTGCGTGTAATCATTGGCTCAGCATAAACCAATCATTATTGACATCTTATTGCCATCGATTAATATCTACTCAAATAACGACATTTATCTTGAATGATAACCGATTCTTCTTATATAACCCAATGATCTTTAACCGATTTATTCTCATGAATATGCTGGAATCGACTGTTTAGTCGATCTCCTTTCATATCGGCTCTCAGAGCCGCACATTCGGGAATGTCTGGCAACACCGGCAAGTTTCGCCCTTAATTACTGATAATCTTTCTCTCCTTGTCAATTACAGAGTCAAATTGACCGGCACGTCTCGGGAGGAGTGCGCAGGATCGACCATCCCTTCGCTGAAGCTAGGCGGATCTACAGCTCCATCGAGCAGACCCTTCTGACTTGCTACGTGTGTCCTTAACACAGGACGAAAATTCTGTGTCGACAGAGTCGCAGAGGACGCCGAACGTGAATGAGGCCGACGAGCCGAACTGACGGTGGCACATCCAGGCGCTGCAGGGGTCGGGGCTGGTGGTGGCGCGCGGCGGGCGTGGGATGATCGGAGGCGAGACCGACACGACGAGCGCGGACAGCACAGCCGGCGAGGCCGGGCGTGTGCGGCACGGCATGGCCCATCGTTCGGGCATCGCCCATGCGTGGGTCTGACTCTGACTCTGCCGTGCTGCTGCGCGTAGGGACGCGAGTACGTACGCGGCATGGCAGTCCACTGCCCACCTCACATGCACACACCTCCGGGCTACGGCTACGGGTAGGTGGGCCCAGCCCACGCTTGTGCACCGTGCACACACACCTCGAGTCCAGAACGAGTTGGCGCAGTCACTGACAGGCCGGCCTCCGCAGGGGAATGGGTGCTAGGAGTGCTCGTACGTACTCCGTACGTACCATCGCTACCGTCCAAAAACACGGATAAGGCCCACAGAAAGCTACTACTAGTACTACTGCCTTTGACAACTGACAAGTGGGCCCACGGTCGCGGTCCGACTTGTCAACCGCTGACGCCCACCATCCCTATCGACTGGTAATCTGGCACTGGCTGCATCCCATGCCTCCGGGTGGGTCCCACCAGGCAGTGTCTGCAGCGGACAGCGACGACAGGAGGTGCTGCTTCCTCCCTGTCGGGGAGCAGAGGTGCTTTGTCTCCGGCCCGCCGTCGCATTCCATCGCCATTGAACGAGGAGTGCTCGTCCGTCCTAAAAATAAAAATATCTGTTGTTTTCACTCGAGGGAAATAACTCTAATAAAATATATATTAAAAAATATTAATGTTTATGGTACATAATTGATATTATTGAAAAGATTTTTGAATCTAATTTTTAATAAATTTATTTGGAGATACAAATATTACACGTATTTTTCATAAATTGAGTCAAATTTGTGGCACAGAAACAAAAAACGACAGATAATTTGGGACAGAGCGTGCGCCTCCAGTCCCTGAACAATCACATGCTTGTCCAACTTACCAACGTGCAACAAAGAAAAGGGCCCTTTGAAACGAAGAAACTATATAAAAAATTCAAAGAAACCAGTTTATTTTAATAGTAGAAAGAAACTAGTATATATAAGGAAAAGGGCCTTCCTCTCCCTGAGCAATCCTATGGTTGCCCAACAGACCAACGTGTCAAAAGGAAAAGGGGTCGTTGAAATAAAGAAACTATATAAAAATTTCATAGAAATTACTCCAAAGGAAACATGACATTCGAAAGGAGGCCTTAGGATTTGTTTAGCACGTCTCCATCTCTTGCTCTGGCAGCAGCTTCCGCGGAGGAATTAGAGGAGCTGCACCAAGCACCTCAGAAGGAGCCTTTTTTTATGTATGCAAAAGGAGCGGGAGCTTTTTTTTTTTTTTTTTTTTTTTTTGCATGCGGAGCAAAAGCTACAATTTCTAGCTCCTTTCTCCGGCTCCGGCTCTTCAGGAGAAGCACCTGGAGAAATAAATCTACTCCCTGTCTCTTAGAGTTGTCTTAATTTTGATCGAGTATATAGAAAAGAACATATAGATTTATGATATCAAATTAATATAATTAGATACACTATAAAATATATTTTTATAATTTGCTCATATGGAATCATAAATATAAATAAATTAGCTTAAGACAACTCTAGAAATTGGTTTATTTAGGGACGGAGGTATTGGTTAAACTTAAAAAATAATTTATTCTTGAAGAAACAAGATATGTAGTCCCTTCATCCCTCAATAAATCAATTTTTAGGGCTGTCTTATGTCATTTTTTGTTATGTTTGACCGGATTTGCTCAGCCTGGGCGTTCGGTTTTAACCGTTAATTCGGTTCGGTTTATTCGATTATAAAAAACTTTGGTTTCCAGCCTACATCACCCGTTCAGTTCTGCAGAAAACTAAAAACCACAGAATTCGGTTTCGGTTTTTTTAATTCGGTTTTCGGTTTTAACCGAATTAACCGAGACATTCTGCCAGCAGTGACAGCAATGCCGAATTATAGAAAATGAACACAAGCAATAGCAAATTACAGCACATATGATATATCAAGTCTTAAGCTGTCAAGCAAAGCAACAACCAGCAGTACAGAATTACCCAAAGTAGTGTCGGCATCTTACAGTACACAAATCAACAAGCCTCAAGACAACAGTACACAATTACAGAATTCGGTCTGTTCAATTAATCGGTTCGGTTTGAGTATAAAATCGAAGCCGAAGCCGAACACCGAACAATGCAAAACTAGAAACCGAACCGCAAACCGAAAACCGAAAAAACCGACACTTCGGTTCGGTTCGGTTTACGGTTTGCGGTAAAAAAATGCCCAGGCCGAGGATTTGCAGAAGAGAGCACAAATGTTTATGACACAAAATGGACATATAGTACAATATATTCTATGATGCATCTAATTATATTAATTTGGTTTCATAAATTTTATTTTTTTTCCTGTAAATTCGGTGATATTTTAAAAAATGGAGTTGAGATAACTCTGATAATTAATTTATTTTGAACGAGATAACTCAACTGTTGTTCCCGTCACAAGTCCCTCACATGCACACACCTCCAGATTCTGCAGCGCCAGCGCAGGTGGGTGTCGTGTCGTTGCCCGCTTGCTTCCGTCCAAAACGGATGAGGCCCACAGAAAGGTGCATGGGCCCACCGGATAGTAGCAACAGTATTCGCCACTGTCAACTGCCCCCACCCCCCCTGGGCCGGTCCGCCTTGTGAACCGCGACGCAACCCTCCCGGTGGGTCCCGCAAGGCAGCTTCTGGTGCGAAGCGGGCAGGAACAACACTACGACGGACAGGAGGTGTTGGTTCCTCCTATTTCCTATTGGGGAGCAGATGTTTCAGGTGAATCCTGTTCGTTTGATTGTTTGTGTGGTTTATAAGCCGGCTGAAACTATTTTGTTAGAAGAGAAAAATACTGTATCATAACTGATAAGCATGGCTGATACGATCAATCGATGAGAGTGCTAAGGTCTGTTGACTCCACCATGCGGCTTTCTGTTAAGGTCTGTTTGAACTGAACGACAGCCCAACCATCCGATGCTTCTCCAACGTATAATATAAAAATGAAACAACTCTTTCGTGACCCGCTTCATATTTTCGGCCTGTTCGCTTGTTGGTTTCAGCCAAGCAGTCTGTTCACTTGTTGGTTTCAGCTAGCCCAAACCAGCCAGCCAACAGTGTTTTTCTCTAAAAAAAACCAGCACCAGCCAGCCCAAACCAGCACCAGCCCCAACCAGCGAACAGGCCCAAAGTTTATCAGTCAGCCAATAGTATTTTTCTCTTACAACAAACCAGTACCGATCGAATTTATCATACTAAAAACCAACCAGCGAACAGGCTGATTATAAAATGCCTCGTGTTTGTTTCAGTTTCAAATGTGTACTACTCATCGGCCCGTCATATCGCTAGTAAAACTCAGCACAGCATCTTGCCTTTTCTGTTTGCAAGCTTAAAACCCAACCATTCAGGTATAAACAAGGGCCGTGTTCGGCTGGCTGGCTGGCTGATTGCCGGCTGGCCAGCCACCTCACAAAATTACTATTCACGTCCTGCCAGAACAGTATTTTTCTCTCACAATAATCAGCCGAAACAGTATTTTTTAGTTCTGCCGAACAGGCCCAAGCCCTCTGCCGAAAGCAGAGTAGCAAATACTACCACTAGTTTAGTTCGCCGGAACAGCTGGCAACACAGATGAATTAAACGTTCATCGATTCTGTTTGGTGCACCAAGCAGCTTTTGATTTACGTTTGCTCCTGTGCATCTGCATGCGAGTGGTTGCGTTGCGTGAGGAATTTGGATCGACAAAGAGTGGAGTGAGCCCATATGAAAGCTGAATGTTAGTGCGTTCAGGATCGAACTTGCTTGTAGTCGTAGGCTCCATTGTTTTCACTGCCTATAGTTTCTCGCCAGCCAAACTTTCCGGCCTTCCCTTTGGACGCTCGTGGTATTAACAGACGACCAAAGTGGGCAGCATAAAATCTAGTATAGTACTGTATTTCTGAATTCTGATAATCCTCCGTGTGTTTGGCTGTTATATTTCAGAGATAGGTTCCGAAGATTATTTGGGTCCCATTTAAACCTTAGTTTATATAAGCTGGCAAACAATGTTCAGAATCTGCCTCATACTATATGTTATGATTACAGTCTCATATTGTTATCCATAATGTACTAATTCCACTCTAAACTATTCTGCAGGTACCTGTATGCAAACCTGAATGAGTGAATGACAGCGGACAGCTCACCTGCTAAACGATTGACTACTATAATTGCTAACCTTCTTTTAGATGCTTACTTAAAATGGGAGTCCACAACGAGGTCAAGGCGCCACTACAACACACCACCCATCAGTTGCCATTTCAAAATGAAGTTGTAACCAAAGTGAGCCTCCATGCCTGCACGCACACACGCAATCTCTGTCTGAACATGATGTGCTATATAATAACAATCATTCTGCAGTAGTTATTATGTACTATTCAAGAAGATGTGACACCCCACAAGGCCACAATGTGTTGTCGCTTCCAAAGTTAATGTGGGCTGGAGCCTGGAGGCTGATTGTATCATATCATTAGATGATGAGAAAGAATGATTAAGCTGTTCTTAATTATTTGTTCCTGTTTGATATATACTCCTCCTCTACTTCCTGTTTGGCTGCCAGGGTATCTCTGGGCCTACTGTCGCTATCAGGGTATCAGGTTTGCTGGACGGCATTGCTCATACTACTACAGACACTTATTTGTAAATATAAGCTGCTTTAATCACTAGCAGTGCAGACTACTACAGGAAGCAATCCTGCAAAGAGGATATAATGCATGAATTCAATTTTCACACATGATTTAAGTAGTCGTCAGTCGATGTTTGTTCTATGAATTGTTAAACTTTGCTTGAGGCAAACAGGGAGATTAGGATATATATAGGCGCAATTAGAAAAGAAAGACTGCATATGGTCAGCTTATAAGAATAATAACCTAATAATGAATAAAGAGGAATCGTGCAGCACCCATCAGGTGCTTTCCGCGGTCAATACAGCCAAAACCATGCCTGTGACCCAAGTTAATTCACGTTTTTAAAAAAAAAATCCAATACGCACGTAATATGTGCAAGATCATCATTAGAACCATCATAAGGACACACCTGGATCACAAAAACATGACCCTTTTCTGGTGCAGATGGGTGCAAACAACATATAAAACTCTTTATACTTCAGGCATATTGCGTTGTTGGTTGTGGTTGCTGCAAAGCGAATGTTGCTGAGGTGATGGGGAGTTAAGGTCCGATTTAGGGCTTGTTTGGACAACTATGTGTGTTGGAGTGGATTATAGTAAAAATTAAATTAAGCTATACTATAATTCATTTTAATACATATGGCTTAGGGTGAATACATGTGTATCTAAATAAGGTAGTACAGATTTGATACACATGAAAAACGAATTTCACAATAAAACAGATTAAAATATACTACTAAACACAAAAGGCTAAAAATATCATATATACTATTGTGAAATACTTGGTTGTATTAGCATTGACCATTTTTTTTTATTGGAAATAAATGGTGGAAGAAACCCAGGAAGAGACGTAGGCAAGTTAACCCAATCAAACACACTTTTACAGGGCTGAAACATATATGTTATATGGGCTACGATTGGGCTAAAACCTATTCGTTATACGATTGGACAACTGAACTGGTGCAGGGGAGAGAAAAATTGGGCCTACCAACTAGAAGCCCTACTAACTGGCGGGGCCAGATGGGCGAAGCATACTTTAGCATCATAGGCTTGGTCCAGCCCGGCCCATAGCGTTTTTTTTAAACTCATAGCGTTGTTTTTGAAAGGGCCCATTACCCTGCTAATCCACCGACATTTTCTTCGCTAAACCTCAGGGTGGGCGTTCGGTTCTTGGTTCGGCTTTGGTTCGGTTCCCTCGGTTATTGATGAAATTCGGTTCCTAGAAAACAGGAATCGATCGGTTCAAAAAAAAATTTAGGAACTGAGCATTTCGGTTCTCGGTCATTTCGGTTCGGTTCCGGTTCTAACCGAACTAACCGAATTTTTTCAGAAGACCTCAAGATAATAATAAATATACTTGTTCTAAGACAAATTTATGCAACACTATATTCATTTTTAATAATAATAATATATAAGAAAACAATAGCAATATAGTAACACAAGTTCAAATATAAAACACTACACATAAACCAAATATAATCCTACAAAATACAAGTAAGTGAAGTATAATTCATGTAATTCGGTTCTTTCGGTTAATTCGGTTAACCGAGAGTAGGAACCGAATTTTCTTCGGTTATTTCGGTTCCTCAATATCAGGAACCGAATTTTTAGGTTCTGGTTCTTCTGGTTCCGCTTGAGGCTAGTATTGGTAGTCCTCCTGGTACTACCTTGCTTGGAGGTTGGCGTGTTGCTATGGAGGATGCACCAGAGGGCACTCGAGTGGAGGAGGTTGAGCCTCTAGAGGTGATCGAGCAGCAGGCAGAGGAGGCAGAGCATCCATGACTTCAACGCTCCAGTCGCACTCGTACCAAGGTGTCACCGAGGCCTCAGACATAGAGACGTGGCTCTTGTCCACCTCCCAGACCATAGCGTCTGCCTCCAGTGGTACACTTGGACCTGAGGGTAGCCATAGCTAGGCAGGTGCAGCAACTCCGTTTTGTGGGGTTTGAGGAGTGGTTTTCCACCGAGGTGGGATGAGCGTGCTTTGGAGCAGTTCTACATAGTGCCGCAGGAGGATTTCTACAATGCCTACCTTAACAGCGATGTGGCATTCAGATCATAGAGAGTTTGCTCATTAGAGGCTATAGTTGTTGTTGCAGGTGAGCAAATCCGTCCCCACCTCAGCTACCTGCTAGGTCTGGTAGATCTTCTAGGATGGATTGGTCAGTATGTTTCATCATGGGTCAGAGAGTTTTATGCTTCCTTGTGGATTGACCCAAGGCACATGTTCATTCACTTTGCCATCAGAGGCTGTGACGACAGGCTATAGAGCCAGAGGGCTAGAGAGATATTGATGATTCTAGAGTCTCCAATTTGGATTCACAAGATCTGTTATGGAGAGACAGAGCCACCGAGATGCCCTCGCGGCGAACTAGTACCACCTATAGACTTGGTCAGGGCTTGCTTCACTGAGCCATTTGGAGAGGGATCGAGCCGAGCACCGCATGACCTTACACCTACAGCTCGTATCCTTGATGCAGTCATGAGATCTTTGCTCTCGAGGAGTGGCTACCAAGAGGGACTGACCCGTATTCAGCTTTGGCTAGTCCACTACTTGGTCTCCTAGACAGTGTTTGACATTTGTGATGTGATGCTTTCAGAGATGGAGGATACCTTAGCAGAGGGTTTTAGAGGCCATCATCAGTTGCCATATGCTCACTGGATCACATTTCTTATTAGGCAGGCAGTTTCACATAAGTCCCTAGAGACAGTGGTTGAGTTGAGTGGTGCTACTACAGAGTACCCATAGTATGATATGAGCCAGCTGTTACGTCATAGTCATGGGAGGACTCCTAGCCAACCGAGCCATAAACTAGAGGTGCCAGAGGCTATAGCTGAGCAGGACGAGGCCGTCAGGGCCATTGCCGAGATAGAGCTAGAGCAGCTAGAGGCACAATAGGAGGACATGGTCGAGAGTGACCTGACTGATAGCTCAGATAAGGACTACCAGCCTATCCCGCATATGCCACCATGTGTACATGACAAAGAGGCTGGTGGCTCCAACTTAGCTCCACCACAGCCATAGCTACCATAGACAGACCCCGCCTTGCTAGCTATACTTGAGCACATGTGGTAGGACTAGGCTCATCAGGCATAGGAGACAACAGCTGCCATTGCTCAGGTGCAGGCACGACAGGATCAGTTTCAGCAGCAATAGCAGGCCATGCAGCAACAATTAGCCATTCAGCAGTAGCTTCTTGGGTTCATGCAGCATGTCTTTTCTGCCACAGGGATTGCTCCTCACCAGCCCGCATTGCAGCTCGGTAAGCCTGCTACTACTACCCCAGTGACTCTAGTCGTACAGCCTAGTGGGTTTCAAAGTCAGGGACAGTCGGCTACACAGTTTGCCTCACCTACCAAGCAGGTGTCTCAGTGGTTTGCTTCACCAGGGATAGAGCAGGCTCAGCACTTCACTCCTATAGTCATGGGCTCCACTCCTACTTAGTCCACGTCAATGCTAGTGATGGACATCCCTATCTCTAGGAGTTTGGGTGCTAGTTTTAGTGAGCTCATAGGCCAGCCCCCACCGTCTAAGTTTCAAGTCTCTGCTCCTACCATAGCCGCTCCGATCACAGGGACTACTGAGCCGATCCCATCCTCTGTTGCTTCGTCCGAGCCACCTCTGATAGTCACTCCCACTTTGAGGTCTCAGTGACATGACAGCGGTAATTCTGGCTCCACTTCCTGCAATGACACCCTTTGAGCCACAGGCCGACCTAGCCACTGAGTCCACTAAGCAGACCCAGACCGCTTCATCTCCACTTCCAGTGATAGAGGGTCCGACCGCTCAAAGTTCAGGGTCCAAGGATGATGTAGCTCACTTTCAGATCTCTCACTGCACCTCAGCGCCCAACTCATCTGCTCCTGACCCGCTATTCGACCCTTAGGTTTTAGTGCTTGATGCCAAAGGGGGAGAGGGAGTGAGGATGTTAGATTTAGGGGGAGCATGTGAGATGGACTCAATTTTTTGTGTGTGATACTTCATGCATTCATGCTTACTCTCATGCATTGTGTTATATGTGATATATATGTGACATGTGTGCTCTCATGTGAGATGGACTCGATTTTGTGTGTGTGATACTTCATGCATTTACGCTTACTCTCATGCATTGTGTTATATGTGTTATATGTGTGATTGTGGAACTTATGTGACATGTGTGCTCTCTACTTTGATAATTTGTCATGTCATTTCGTTATGCTCATTTGCTTTGCTTCCATGTTTTACTCCGATACAAATGAGCTTTACTTTGTGTACTCATGCTTATTTCATATCTTGTGAGTACATTACGTTGGCCTGGATCATATAAGCATACCTAACCCTCTTTTGTTCTTATTGTCAATTGCTTATATGAACCAAGCATGTTGAAAATCTCACTCATCTCTTATACATACTCGAGGTTGTGTTGTCATTAATCACCAAAAAAGGGAAGATTGAAAGCAACTAAGACCTTAGTTGGGTTTTGGTGATTAATGACGACATAAGATTACTGTGACTAACGTGTGTTTTGCAGAGGCAACTTAAGTTAGATTATGGTCATGATGATTGTTTGGACAATTATGGTTTTCATGCCCCTATCGATGGAAATCGTTTCGGTTTTCAAAGGATAGACGACAAGGTTAATGATAGACTAGTTCTAAGTGTCGTTTGGCGTTGGAGAGACACTTAGAGTAGTTTATGACTTTGTTTTTTCTTTGGCCGTACCATTAAGGGAGGTATGAACTAGTAGCTTAATCTAGATGAGTCTAATGGGTTAGGTATGGTGCACACTTGTCAAACTTAGCACTTATTAGCTTAGGAATAGCCCTAAGATCGATTGGAGTCAACTTTATTCACGAAGGTTTTTGAATAGGAAGTGAATGGAGGGTCAAATGATTTGACCGGACACTGATTTAGTGTTGACCGAACTCACAGGTGCTGCGTTCGGTCAGTGTTAAGCACGCACAGCAGAAGCCGAGGCGAGATCGGACGCTGCGCATTGATTGGGACGCCAACTACCAACTCCTATTTTAAGAAGAAACATATGTGCATGGAACATAGAAAATAAAAAATGAAAATAATAATAAAAATAACATGAAATGAGAAATAAAAGATAAATTGAAGAAAAGAAAAAAAATAAGAAAAGGAAAGAAAAGGAAAGAAATAAAAGAAATAAAAGAAACATACAAAATATAAAAAATGAAAAGAATAATAAAAATCACATAAAGCATAAAAAAATCAAAATAAAAAATGAAGCACAAAAAGAAAGAAAGAAAGAAAAAAGAAAAGAAAAAAGAAAAGAAAAAGAAAGAAATAAGAAGAATAAAAAACAAATAGAAACTAATGTAGGTCCTAGTATGTCACCGACTCCCGCACTTCTGTGGCTCCCACGCGCTCGTTTCCGCGCTTCGGTGATTCCCGCATGTACTGTTCGGCAGACGCATCCGGTCTGGCCGTTAGGACCGGATGAATCCTGATGTGGGATGGCCATGAGTACCATTTTTAGGTGCTAAATGAATCGGATTTTTAAAGGGCGCGGTTAGCGCGCGGCGTTTGACGTCCGCGTCTGTCCTGCCATGTTGCTGCTGCTGCCTGCCCAGCCTGCTGCACGTGTCCACATACGCTTACTGCTGCTACGCGCCTACGCATGCTGCGCTATTTTAGGATGGAACTGGCACACTCAACGTGAAGGCGTAGTGAAGTCACCATGCTTTTCACATGCAGCACTGGGCCAAGTAAAGTGGTTTGGCAATTGAGGATACTGTGTATACCTAGCAAATACAGAAGTAGTTGGCAGTACACATGCTGCAGCTGCATGCCACGCCTGCAGCCTGCTGCAAGCACCCGCACCCGCCTGTTGTGCGCTTACGCATGCTGCTGCGCACGCCTACGTATGCCTGCTACTATTTGAGAGGTCCTAATGGATAGAGTGGGTTGAATAGCCTATTAAAATTCTACAACAACATTTAAGCCAAGATGTTAGATAATTAAACGGCGAAACGAGTATTGCGCTAGCCTACTAAAAATACAAGCCTCCTATCCATAATTCTAGTTATCTAAGATCTCTTTGTCACACTAGAGGCTAAGTCACTACCAATAAGTTAGTGTGCTCTTAAAGACTAATTAAATAGCCACACTAACCATTAGACAAGACAAAAGCTAGCTCTAAAAACTAATTACACTAAAGAGCTTAACTACATTAGAAATATAAATGCACAAGAGAGGTAGAAGGGTTATACCGCTGTAGCAAGTGATCAATCACAATATATCAATTAATACCGTGAGCATAAATATATATCATTCTATTTATTAATGGATTTTATTTTATTTATAAAAGTTGTTTTTCATGCTTTTAAATAAAAAATTCGAGAAACTCGCTTCGAAATTTTTTCTTTGGCCTAAATCACGGTGCTAAATAAGCTCGTAACACTAGGGGTATTACAAATAGCCTATTAAAAATTTCTACAACAACACTTAGTAAACTGGTTAGACAATTATGAGGCGAAACAAGTGTTGTGCTAACCTACTAAAAATGCAAGACACATACCATAATTCTAGTTTCTATAATTTCTAACCACACAATGGCTATGTCACTATACTAAGTTAGTGTGCTCTCAAAGGATAACTAAAGAGCCACACTAACCAAACTAACAAGCTCTCACAACAAGCTACACTAAAGAGCTTTATAACTAGTTTGCGGTAATATAAAGAGAGTGAGCAAGATGGTTATACCGCCGAGTCGAGGAGTGACCAAAGAAATCCTTAGAAATAAGATGACACAATGATTTTTCACTAAGATTCACTTCTTGCTGGCAAGCTAGTCCCCGTTGTGGCGATACACCCACTTAGAGGTTCACGCGCTAATAGGCATCACACGCCTAACCCATAATCGGGTGCCGCACAACCAACATAAGATGAAGAACACACAAGCCACGAGCAATCCACTAGAGTACCTTTTGGCTCTTCGACGGTGAAAGGTCAAGAACCCCTCACAATCATCACGATCAGAGCCGGAGACAATCACCTTCCTCCGCTTGACGATCCTCACTGCACCAAGCTGTCTAGGTGGCGGTAGCCACCAAGAGAAATAAGCCAACCCCACAGTGAAACACAATCACTAAGTGCCTCTAGATGCAATCACTCAAAGCAATACACTTGGATATTGTCCAATCTCACCAAATGATGAATCAATCAAGCAATATGAGTGAGAGAGGAATAGCTAGGCTCACTTGGGTGTGCTCTCAATAAAAATGGCCAAGAGAGTGAGCGCAAACCAGTTACCACGTTTATATAGAGCCCCAACCGACCACAAAGCTGTTAGGCTCAAAACCCCTTCACTACGTGGATTTTCGGGGTGACTGGATGCATAGGTTGAAATGACCTGACGCTCAGCCCCCTACGTCTGGTCACCGGATACCTTCCACGTGTCCCCTCGATTCAACAATGACCGTGTGATCCCAACGGTCAATTCATAGCACCCTCACGGTTAAGTCAAAATCAGATGTAGAACAGCGAGACCTGACGTTCCCAAGGCGTGTTCGATCGTGTGCACCCGTGCCCTCACAACGCCATGACCGAACGCAAAGGAAATGACCTGACTCATGCCCACGCTGAGTTCGGTCACATCCAGTAAGCATCCAGAGAGGAAAAATTATGACCGGACGCGTCCGTTTAGGGGTGACCGGGCGTAGCCTCGAGTCCGATCCTCTCTGGCCAACTCCAAAGCGTTACGTCTCCATGCGTCACTTGCGACCAAACTCACCCAGTGTGCGTCCGATCCCTATGTCTCTTCAGCGTCCAGTCACAAGACCGACAACGTGCCTTACTGCCCTGATGACCGGACGCACCAAACACTGAGTCTGGTCACTATGTGACCAGAGTCCGGTCAGCTGAAAACAGCGCCACCTCAACTCCAACTTCTCCACCCTTGCTCAAATGTGCTAACCACCAGGTGTATCACCTTGTGCATGTGTGTTAGCAAAATTTCACAAACATTTTTAAGGGTGTTAGCACTCACTAGAATCTAAATGCATATGCAATGAATTGGAACATCTAGTGGCACTTTGATAACCGTATTTCACGATGAGTTTCACCCCTCTTAATAGTACATCTATCTATCCTAAATGTGATCACACTCGCTAAGTGTCTCGATCACCAAAATAAAGAGCTCCTATGGATATCACCTTTGCCTTGAGCTTTTTGTTTTTCTCTTTCTTCTTTTCTAAGCCTGAGCACTTAATCAACACCATGGTCATCACCACCATCATGATCTTTGTCCTCTTGCTCCATCACTTAGAATGTGCTACCCTACCTCATGATTGTAAGGGACCGTGACACCTAAGAGGAGGGATGAATTAGGCAACTTAAAATTCTACTTCTAACTAAGGCCTCTAATTTCACCTAGTCAAAACCTATGCAGGAAACTAAACTATTTAAATGTGCAACTACGGTTTTGCTATTGTGTTTCTATCTCTACCGCAAAAAGGAGTTATGCAACCTAGGTTCCAAACCTATCAACTAGCCTATCACTAAGCTAGGAAAGTAAAGTACAAACCAAGATTGCAATGTAAATGCGGAAGCTAAAGAGTAAGGTAGAGATATGCAAACTCCCATCGACAACTCTGGTATTTTTATCGAGGTATCAAAAAGCGTGCAAGCTTCCCCCTAGTCCTCGTTCGAGCCCCTCGCAAGGAATCCCTCATAAGGGACAAGCTCCTAGTCGGGTAACTCCATGGATAGCTCGGGCCTTCCCCATGCGCAAGTGGGTCTCCGGGGTGCCTTCTGGCAAGCCTCTCCCGGACCGCTCCCTACCGTCTTCACTATCAAGCTTTCGGCCGAACCGCCACGAGCCTTGTTCCCTTCGGTACACAGTGGCGGCTACACCAAAAATGCGGTTGGTGTGATCTTATAAGACTATAAGCCCCTCCAATGTACAACAATGGTGCGCGCAAGCACCGAGTGGTAAGAGGTGTGCAAACCTCACTAAACACTAGGCCTAAACCTAGAGCAAGCGCATAAGCAGTGGTCTAACTAACCTAAGCACTTCGCAAAGCACCTACACTAATCACCGAATGTATCACTAAGCACTATGCAAGTAGAGATCACTAAAGTGGTGTATCAACACCCTTGGTATGTTTTCTTAGCTCTCCACACTTGTCTTAGTTGATTGGAGGCATATTTATAGCCCCAAATGAGAAAGTAGCCGTTGGGGATGAAACCTAGCTTTCTACCATTGACCAGACGCGCAGGTCGTCCTGATCGAACATGTCTAGTCATCCCAACTGTTGAAGTCGACCGTTGGCGCTCACTATTGATCGAACTCTCTAGTGAGTCCGGTCGCTTGCCATCTGACGCATCCGATCGACGTTTCGCCGTTCTAGAACCTCTCTAGACTCGATCGGACGCCACTGCTTGGCGTGTTCGGTTGTCCATAGCTGCTGCGTCCGGTCCTCACTGAGTTGTTGCCGTGATGATGAACAGTGAAGTCCATGTGTCTGGTCATTGCCTCACTCAGAGTCCGGTCGCTGCTGCTGACGCTTGCTATTGTCGAGCAACTGATCGAACGCGTCCGGTCACCTCTGCCGAGCTCGTTTCTTCACGATCTTGCATCCGGCTTGGTTTCCATCTTAGTGCTTAGACTTTGCTTGATATCTTGGGTCTTCTCTTGTGCTTATAGGGTCTTGCTTATGGTTTTGATCGTGGGATCATTATGTCGCCTTCGTCCAAGTCACGTCTTGCACCCTATTGAACTACAAATCAATTACTTGCAAATTTATTAGTCCAATTTAGTTGTGTTGGTCATCAAACACCAAAATCTAAAGTAAATAGGTCTAGGGTCTATTTTCCTTACAATCTCCCCCTTTTTGGTGATTGATGACAACACGACCAAAGCAAGCAAATAATAAAAATTTTGGAATTTAAAAACTATTTACTTGCTAGGATGCAATGCAAAGGGCAAGGTTATATGATGCTAAAAGATACAACATGTAAACATCTTTGGAAACTTATCTTGCCCTTGCAAATGTCCCCCTGTCGCATTATGGATTTAAGCCTCCCCATAACTCCATAATCCACTATCCTTCCTTTCTCAGACCATTACCACTTGTAAATTATTATGATCGGGCTTGCTTTTGGTCCTACAAATTCTCCCTCTTTGGAATCAAACACCGAAAAGGAAGACATTAGTAGCACAAGGGAGGGTCAAACTTTGTGATCCTTTATATGTGGAGTAGAATATGTCACAAAATTTGACTCTCACATTACATAGACTAAGCTTCCCCTAAATATATGCATACATATGATGGAGAATGTAGTTTATGCATAATTAGCAAATTAATGCTCAAGGGAGTTTAATCTATATAATATATGGAGAAAGCATATAAATACCAAAGTGAAATCAACATGATGATATCGGTTTAGAAATACCACATGTGGAAATCAATTTGATTTATACCACTTGCAATAGGTGGTGGATATTTGAAGTATGATGCTTAACTCCGGGAACTCTATTTTCCTTGCAATGAGACTACTACACACATGATAAGCTTGAAAATATGTTAGTCTCAAAGCATTCAACTTGTAGAGTAACCTCCCCCTAAATTTATGCACACAACTATGGAATACTTGTAGGAGACATGCACATTGATTTTAGAATAAAAAATACCACTTGAAAGATGACATCACATGAATGTGAGAATTATTTTCGAAAGTGATATTCGGGAGACATTATCTACAATTTGGACTTTGGCATATATTAGATGAACAATTATAAAACAAGCTATGTGCTATGCTCCTAAACAATTTAAACCATATAGGTTTGCTCTAAGGGTTAAGAGTAAAACCGAGCAAGCCTACCATAAGATATACCTAGTGTATATAAGACAAAACATGCAAATGCAAACCTAGGCATGAAAAGGAACTAGATGCTAATTGAAATTGCAAGAAATTAAATCTAGTTACATAACATGAGAAGGAGAATTTGGGTCCATAGTATTCACTAACCCACTTAGCAATTACCTTGTCTATAATGATGCACCCTATGAAATGCACCCATACTTTGCCAAGTCTTCAAATTCCTCAAAGTCCATCGGACTTCTCACTTCCCTTTCGGAATCCAAACCTTCTTGGTACTCTTTATGTTGGAAATGATCTCCTTTGGCACCCAAATGTGTTTGGCCCCATTGTTGGCTTGCTTGTCCACCTTGATGGCCACCACCTTGTCATTTTTCTTCTTCTTCAAGAGATAAGGTGTGAAGGCCTTTTGTCCACCTTGTTGATGTAGGTGTTGGAGAGCTTGCTTGTTTCCTTTTTGTTTTTCTCTTTCTTCTTAGCTCCTCCCCCATTCTTCACCTTGCACTCATAGGACTTGTTGCCTTCCGTGTGGCACACATAGAAAACCACGGTTTGTTCTTCATCAAGCTTCTTCACTCCCTTAACGGTATTATCTTGATGATGTTGGACTTGCTCTGTTTTGCCTTTTACTTGAGTCAAGTCCTTGGTAAGGCGAGTCACTTCTTGCTTGAGTTGCTCATTGTCCATTGCGACCTCTTGTGTGCATGTATCTACAACAACTTTCTCAACATAAACTTGGTTGCACAAGGGTGAGCCTAAACATAAATCATTGCAAGAAGTAGAAGCATCCTTTTTAGGCATATCAAAGATAGAACTTTTCTTTTTAGGTGCCTTGGTGAGGGTTGTACCGACGGCTTTAAGATTAGCAACTTTATTAGTTAGCTCATCACAATATTTACACATGGTTTCCATGTTAGTAAGCAAACTTTTATCAGCATCTTATGAGCTAGCTAACTTTTCTTTTAATTTTTTATTTTTCTTTACAAGTTGCTCATCATTGATTGTGCATGCATTTGTTATTGCACTAGCCTCAAGTTGCTCGATTTTAGTAGATGGTTCAATATTGAGATTTGTAAATATCTCAAATTATTCAAACAAGGTTTTATATGATTCTTGTGAACTATCTAGCTTTGCTTACAACATTTTTAGCTTCTTTTGTTGGCTAGTGCAAGCCTTAGCATATTTAAGATTTCTCTTGCACAAATTCATTAAGAGAAGGCATTTCATCATCGCTATCACTCTCACTAGAGGATGAGCTTTCGTTACCTCGTGCCATAAGGCACACACAAGAAGAGCTTGATGATGAGTGCTTGTGGCCTCGCCTCTTGTGATGGTCTTCTTCTTCACTTGAAGAATCATCCCATGACCTTATTGATGTGAGGGCTTTGTCTTTGCACGCCTTCTTCTTTGTCTTGGGTGTGGGCTTGTTTGGACAAACTTCCACAAAGTGCCCTAACTCGCCGCATCTATAGCATCCTTTCTTTCTTTGCTCATTTTTTTATTGGTGAAGATGAAATCTTGAATTTGGATGGGCACACCCTTGACATTGAGCCTTTGGATCATCTTCTCCACCTTGTTGATAAGTTTGATTGATTCTTCATCAAGGTCAGAGGTGGAGAAGGAAGATTGATCATCATCACTTAAATCATCATTATCATCCCCATCTTCTTCTTCATATTCACTTGAGGAGCTTGAGCTTGAGCTTGTCTGAACTTGCTTGCCCTTCATCTTCTTTTTCTCACTACATGCGAGAGCTTTGCCTTTGCTTGATGAAGAGGCTTCTTCTTGACCCATCTTGCGTGACATTTCAAATGCCACTATCTTGCCAATGACTATGGCCGGGGTCATGACGCTCAAGTCCTCCATGTTGTGAAGGATGATGATGATGCTTGCATATTTATTTTGTGGTAGCATAGAGATGATCTTCCTCACGTTGCCTGCATCATCTAGCTTCGTTAATCCTATTGAATGGAGCTCATTGATAATTAAATTTAAACAAGAATACATATCATGAACAAGCTCATCATCATTCAATTTAAAAGAATCATAATTTTGTTTAGCTAGACAATATTTTTGCTCACGAACATTAGTTGTGCCATCATGGAGCTCTTAGAGTTTTAACCAAATTTCATGTGCTGTATTTAAAGTGAACACTTAGTTAAACACATCCATGCTAAAAGATTCAAACAAGCAATTTTTAGCTCTAGCATTGAAATGAATTTCTTTTTCTTCACTCTTTATGGGTTTATCGGGATTCTTAATGGGTTTTATCCCGTCACGAGTTACTCTCCAAACACCCCAATCTACCGCCTCAAGGTGACAAGCCATTCTATCTTTATAGTAGGGGAAGTTAGTGCCGTTAAAGTGTGGAGACCTAGAGGTATCTATCCCAACTACTCTAAATAGTATCGGCTCAACGACGGTGAAGCCAAAGGTCTAAATTGAGCCAACCGGCTCTGATACCACTTGTAAAGGACCGTGACGCCTAAGAGCGGGGGGGGGGGGGGGGTAAATTAGGCAACTTAAAATTCTACTTCTAACTAAGGCCTCTACCGGGCTTGTGTATAAGCAGCACTTACCTGAAACCTAGCCTCACATCGCTCCACTCCCCTCCCGAGTCGACCGAGCACGGCGCTCCTCCCTTCCCGATTCCCAACCCGGGCACGGTGCCCCTCTCCCTCACAGCACCACTCCATCTCCTCTCCCTCATAGCGCCACTCCCTCTACTATCCCTCACACCGCAGCGCCCCTCCCTCTCCTCTCCCTCTCTCTCCTACCTCCGATGGCTCACAGGGTCTCCACGACGGCGTCTCGGCACGGTGTCGCGCACAAGCAGGCCCTGCAGGCGACGTCCTGGTGGCGGCATGGGTGGCTCCTACAGGCGAGCGGGTTGGCGGCGTGGCCGGCTCCTCCTGGTGGCGAGCAGGGCGCCACCTCCTTGCGGCGGGCGGGCCGGTGGCGTGAACGAGTCGGCGGACGAGCTCCTCCCCATTCGGCGCCGAGCTCCCTCCACCACAGCGATGGCCCCGACGAGCTACGGTGGTGTAGATCTGGATGTGGCGGCAGGCGTTCTGACGATGCGATAGGCAGCCGGATCTAGATCTCGGAGCAAGTGGGCCGATGACGGTGGCGCAGATCCGGCCGCCTGTGCTCACGGCGGCGCGGTAGCAGGCGCTCGTAGCCATCCGGATCCAACGAGCGGCGGAGGTGGCGGCACTCAGATGGGCTTGGTGGGCTTCGTCGATGGGCTCAGCGGGCTCTATCGATGGGCTCGCTGGATTTTTTTTTTGTTTTTATTGATTAACCAATGCGGGCATATCAACCATCTTGGTAGTTTTGTGATTTATGGTGATCTTTGGTTGGAGGCGGTTGGATTGCCCGCCTCCAAAAATCCATTTCACCCATCAGATGAATGATTTCTGTAGTAGTATATGACCGATCTAAGTGACTTGTGGTTGGTGGTCCTGCCCATGCCACCCTGCGGCTGAACGAGAAGGCAAGGGAGGAGAAAGATGTCGTTTCAAAACAAGATACCATCAGATCTAACAAAACTAACCTAACTTGCTCAACCAGGTCATTTGTGGTGGAAATAGTCCACCAAATTTGAGGTCTAGACTTTTTTTTTGGATTCATTTCAAAATTAACTACCGTACTTCTTAACAGCGTGCCTTTGATTTTTGTTGGCCCTTGTTTAGTTCCCCCAAACTCCCAATTTTGGCACTATACAAAAAGAAGATTCCCCATCACATCAAATTTGCGGTACATATATGGAGTACTAAATGTAGATAAAATCAAGAACTAATTGCACAGTTTGGTAGAACTTTGCGAGACGAATCTTTTGAGCCTAATTAATCAATGTTTGGACAATAATTCATAAATACAAACGAAATTGCTACAGTGTTTGCCGTCACATCAAACACTGTGCAAATGCCGATTCCGACCAAAACTAAACGCGACCTTGGTCTCAAAATCTGTCAATCTAGTCTCAGTGTGTTCAGAAGATAAGGATACCTGCAAATGGTGTTGTGCGGTGCTCACCACATCACGATCCTCCACTCCGTTACGATTAAAAAAGGTTCATGGGTCGAACTGCCCCTTTTGCACAGGGGGTCACTGTGACCCGCGGATATCCGAGGTTCGAACCTCATGTGCTGGCGTTGCCAACGCGCTGGCACTGCTAAGTAATGTACGTCCACAACTTCTTGTCGTATTGTGGCTATTTAATGACCAAATTACACAATACGTTTTTTGAATGAAAAAATCACACAATACTTTACACCAAGTCAAATAAGCTTACCGCTAAATAGCTGATAAACAAAATTGCCCTGAATATAGAGTAGCTAACCAAAAGCGATTGAAATTCTGATTTGGTTGCATTACACCAACTGGATCAGTACCTTAGAGACAACTCCATTGGATCAATATCTAGTGGTCCTGATTGATAGTTTCAAAGTTTACACAGGTTGATTGGTTTGCACCTGATACGTTGTAAAAAAGAGAAGCAAGTAAAAAGAGTCGTTGGACATCTGAAACCAAAACCGTTATCATAGTGGGTCCAAATTAAAAAACCAATCGGCCTGTTCGCTGGTTGGTTTCTGGGCTGATAAACCCGACTGATGCTGGTTTGTTGTGAGAGAAAAACACTATTAACCATATGGCCGTGTCCCTAATATCCATAGTCTGGAGCTGCTTCAGGCTGCCCAGGGAGTTCGGTAGATGACTGACATCTCCACACCCCCTGACAGAGAGGAATTTGAGGCGATGCAGTCACTTCACCATCTGCTCCTGGTCTTCATCTTGTGCACCTGATGTATCCTCCAGATCCAGTACCCGGAGCAGCCCTATCTTTTCGGGGACGAAGAATGACCTCCACTCTCCGAACACTGTCAAGGACCGTAACTTGGAGAAGTTGATGCTGGCAAACATGTTCTCAAATATTTAAAACTGAAAGGCTCAATTACTAACCACTCAAACATTGATATGAAACTAACCTACAGCTAACCATCCACCAACGGGCCAAGCATCCATGTAGTTCAAGCTAAAAAGAGATTAATATAAGAAACAAACAGCTAAAAAAAAACACAACAGCTAAGTATGGAACAAATTATAAAGGTAGATTGTTGTATCATGAAAATGACATTGCACAGGAAATGAAAACCACACTAAACTCAGCTAGCTACTACTACAAATTTTCTGAAACTCAATGAACCACTGTAATCTGAGTTGCAAATAAATAAACCAAATGTAAACTCAATGAACTGAATCACGATGGGACTGAGTTCACTGAAACTCTAATGCAAGATACTAAACTGAACTGAACCTTCATTATACAGACCTGAACCTGAACTTTAACTTAAAATAGATTCTAAAAAACATCAGATTCAAGATTCATACCTTACTAGGCTGTTGTTAGCCTCCGAAGATACACCGCCCCCAAAGTTTCTTGTGTACGCATTTTCTCTTTGCAAAAAGAAGAATCACACTTTATGTTCTTTTTTTTTTCTTCTAAAAACAGAGTAAAGAATTACAAATTAATACTTGCTAGCACAACTAGATTTAGTGTTGGCGAAGGGAGGACAGACTAGCAGTCGTAGTTACCATAGCACTACTAATAATTAAAGAAGCACATCATAGCAATAAAAAATTAAGCATTGAGAAGTTAGCAAAGAGAATTACGAGCTGCTAGTTTTACAAAGCAAACCTGATGACCAGCACTTGTTATACGGTGCTGGTTGCTAGCTTGCTGCTACTACTATCTGGGGTACCTGCATAATAGATGGAGATATGAACAAGCTGCATAACTGAAAGAGAGGCGAGCAGAATAGAAAAATTCAGAAAGGAAATTGCAGCCGGACTTTCTTCTAGAAAGTAGTAGCAAGCCAATACAGCCCGTGCATGTAAAACATAGTGGTTGCCTAAAAACAATGCAACATTAAGACAATTCAAAGCCTACTAACTTTCTAACTGAAAATTACCTTGCCATACAGTTTACCATGACAAACTCATCTTAAAAGGTTTCAGGAAAATTCAGTATTTAGATAGATACTTTAATATGCTTGGTTGTATTATCACGTAGGACCTTTAGTAAGTGAAAATACATAATCGGTTGCAGGAAGGAAAATAATTACTACTATTTTTCTTAGCAGGATAATTAAATACTGGACATCACCATGTTGATGTAGTTGATCTCTGACAAAAGCTACAACTTCAAAGATACAAAATGCCAATCACTTTACATGTCAGAACATCTACACAAACTACAACTTCAGAGCTATAAAAAGCCATATCAGCCCTCTATAGCTTCAGTTGCAAAAATAAATTACTTTTCAGACAGCTTCACGTAACTTGTGTTTCAGAAAAGGGTAAAGTTCTAAACTTAACATGTCTTATAATAAATAAAGTTGTCAACTTTACGAAGCTATTCATAGGTACATCGAAATTTATAGATAATAGAAAATAGCAGACCCTAGTTTTACAACAGAAGTAGACAAGCACTGCAATTTTCAGCTACAAGCCCATAGTTGTCTAAAGAAAATTACAATTCGGCCTATCATCATTCACTATTCGGCCCCTGGTGCAGCCTTGTTCCATTTATATAGGAATTCAAAGTAATGCAATTTAGTTTTAGCGTACTGGTTTGCTGTAATTGAATTTTTAGGAGCTCTAAAATTTATTTACTACGTGCAACATGCATAACTGTAACCCTCAAATCTTGAGTTAGTGAAACTGAAAATGGAACTCAGCATATCTGCTTATATAGTGGCAGATATGTGTGCAGTCATAATATAATTGAAACTGAAAGGCACGGTTTACTATAACTAAATTTTCAGGAGCTCTAAAATTTATGTACTGCATGCAACATGCAAAATTGAAACCCCCAAACCTTATATGACTGAAACTGAAACTCAACATATCTGCTTATATGGTGGCAGATATGTGAAACTGAAAGCACTAGACTGATGTGACGCTGAAATAAATTCCAAGCTCAAGCTGCTAATTAGCAAAGAAGAACCAAGCAGCTGGCTAACAGGAAAAGCACAACGACATGCTACTATGACCTGCCAGCCTACTGAACATAGGAGCGACACAGATATCGCGGAGAAACCAAGTCTGAACTTCACACGGACTAAAAAACTGAAGTTTTAAAACTGAAAGCACTAAACTGACATGCTAAATCTGAAACAACTGAAGTTTTAAAACTGAAAGCAGTAAACAGTGTTACTGAAACTGAAAAAAACTCAACATATCAATGAACCTGAAACTAAAGTCTAGAAAATATGAAACCTGAACTCTAACTGATAAACTAAACTAAAAAACTAAAAAATCAATTAAAACTTAAAATGAACATATAATTAATGACACTAAAATTACTAAAATAATTTGACAATGAATGACACTAAAGTTACACTAAAATTTCAAGCTCGAGCTGCTAATTAGCAAAGAAGAAACCAAGCAGCTGGCCAACAGACAAAGCTCAAGAACATGCTACTATGTCCTGCCACTGCCAGACTACTAAACATAGGAGCGACACAGGTACCACGAAGAAACCAAGTCTGAACTTCACAAAGACTAAAAAACTAAAGTTTTAAAACTGAAAGTACTAAATAGACAAACTAAATCTGAAACAAGTTTTATAACTGAAAGCACCAAACAGTGTTACTGAAACTGAAAAAAAACTCAACATATCAATGAACCTGAAACTAAAGTCTAGAAACTCTGAAACCTGAATTTTAACTGATAAACTAAACTAAAAAACAAAAAATCAATTAAAACTTAAAGTGAATTAAAATTAATAACACTAAAGTTAATGAAATAATTTGTCAAGCACTACTAGAGAAACAGGTTTTAGTCCCGGTTGGGAAGGCCCTTTAGTCCCGATTTTCCCAACCGGGACTAAATTCCCGGGACTAAAGGTCCACACCTTTAGTCCCGGGTCTGGGAACCGGGACTAAAGGTCACCCACGGAAGAAAAAAAATAAAGGAAATCCTCGAGGCCTCGCTTGCTCTACGTGAGATTCGAACCCAACACCTCTCTCCTCGCGCGTAGGTACATTACCAACTCAACTGCACACCACTTGTGACAGAGTCATATGTGCTCTCCTTTTGAATAGACTCGTGGGAGACCTTTAGTCCCGGGTAAAAGACCTTTAGTCCCGGTTGAAGACACCAACCGGGACTAA
Source organism: Miscanthus floridulus (assembly GCF_019320115.1). Lineage (NCBI taxonomy): Eukaryota > Viridiplantae > Streptophyta > Magnoliopsida > Poales > Poaceae > Miscanthus > Miscanthus floridulus. The sequence goes on from NC_089588.1 coordinate 14,564,544, forward strand.
AAGGTCACCCTTTAGTCCCGGTTAGTGTTACCAACCAGGACTAAAAGTTGGTGAACTTTTACTCCGGGTTGGTGACACCAACCGGGACTAAAGGTGACTTTTAGTCCCGGTTGGTATTACTAACCGGGACTAAAAGTCCTTTAGTCCCGAACGCAAAAAATATCGAGACTAAAGGCTAAAATCGAAGTGGGTGAAAGGTCTGTTTTCTAGTAGTGAATGAATGGTGGTTATTAGGGTTGGTAGATTACAGGAAGCGGTCTTCGTTCATGGATTTGCACACATGTATCACGTACTCGTGTATGCATGCTGACCATTCCTAGGAGAACACTAGTACCAGAATTATTAGCCTTTTGTAATGTTGATGTTGTTCATTCTAGAGTTAAAGGCTCCACTAGTAGCTAGTATTGGATGTGTCGCTGCCGTTGTTATCACGCTCATCATAGTATCAGACACAGGGGCGGATCCAACCGGGGGGGGGGGGGGGGGGGGGGGGGCTCGAGCCCCCCCTACCCATACCGAAGCAGTGGAACCTCCTGTGGAGCCCCCATGAATTTTTAGGCAAAGTTCTATAGTGTAGGGGGGCTGAGACTTAAGATCGAGCAGTAGTGTTGTTCAGCCCCCTGAAATATTTCCTGGATTCGCCGCTGATCAGACACAAAATAAGCTCTGGTTCCAGGGGGATGTCTGCTGAATCTCACCTCATGCATGCATCTATTGTAGCTCGCTGCCTGCTTGCTTGTCTCGGTTTGCAAGAAACTACCACTGCTACTAGTGCCCAACTGCAGCTAGTTACAATACTAACTACTAAACTGCAGCTAGTTGCAATACTAACTAAGAAAATGCCATTGCTACTGAAAACGACACAATTCTCATGAAGTATAGCCATTTTGCAAAAGCATATGACTGGAGATAATATTTGAGCATATCCAGGAAACCCAGATCTTACTGCCCAAAAATAAACAAAAATTAATAATAACCTTCAAACTAACCACACTACACGGATCATAATAAACATTTTAACACAACACACAAATTAGGGATCTGGCCATCAGATGTTCTGCATGATTCAAGAGAGATTAAGAAGGCATGAGATAGTGTTGAAAATACTGCAGAATCTGGCGAATCAAGACCAAACACCTGTAGAATCAACTGCCTAAACAATAGATAACTGAAAAATAAAATGAAGACAACGATGCCTGCATATGGGGAAAAATGAAAACACAATCCATTCAGATAACACACAGAATCCAACAAAGGACAATGAAACTCAGAAAGGATTAGGGTAAGGGAAGAGTACCTTCGCCGCCACAAAAACAACACCAACGAGCTCTTACACCGGAAGGTTTGGAGGAGGAGACGAATCAACACCAACCAAAAGAATACAGAGAGCTCGAGATGCTCCCACCACGAACGGGCTCTTCCACCGGACGGTTTGAAGGAGGCGACGAATCGACAAGTACCACAGGGAGGGGTGCTAGAGCAGAGGCGCTCCCGCTGCTACCAGCAAGGATCGCATCGTCCGCTTCTGGAAGATGAACATGAACACACAAGAGTAATAGGGCCGGCTGGATATTTTGAGAGAAATTCGTTTAGCAGATAAAAGGAGTCAAAACGAACAGTATAGGCGCGGATTTTGAAAAAAAATAATTGGATGCGGATTTCGGATTGAAACTCGATAACGATCACATGTTCGCTTAATCGACTAATACTGTTTTATTTTGAGAGAAAAACACTGTAATAATACGATCAAGAGTTCCCGTTAACACGAGTACCTACGCGCACCTAACAAAACTGGGGTGCAGGACGCAAGCCCACAAACAAAAGCCAGCCCGAGACAAACAAAAAAAATCGATCGATGACTGGAAAGAAAAACAGCTGACCGATGAATAGAAATCCCGAAAAAAAAAACCCAGCCTGAATCAGGAAGGGGCAGGCGAAAATAATCGTGGGCCGCCAGCAGCCCATGTCGCCTGCGTCGATCTGCTTCCGCTGCAGTCCACTGAAAGGATTCACTTGGGCTCACCGGTGAGGCTTGCTGCTGCTGTTTTCCTGGCTCGGCTTTGCGCGCGTGGGCCGATGGGAGTCCAATGGGCACCTAAAATTTGAGTCATAGGCTCATAGCAGATTGTCTTCACATTTTGTTGGTGGGCTTCTTATAATAAGCTGGTAAAAAAAAAAGGGAAATTTGCCACTGCAACGTTTTGTTGCTGCATCTTTATACAAGTGACAAGGGATTTTTGAGCAAACACACGATTGATGCTTACCCAATCCACCAAATTAAACATCTGCACTGTAAAAGAGCAAAGTAATTGATAAATAACCGGCACCTTAAATCCTTCTATCCACCTAAGTTAATTTGAATCCTTCTATCCTTAGATTACATCTAATGCATCTGTTTGTTTGTTTGTTTACTATTCATATGACGGGTGGACATAGCCCTTACACATGGTGAAACTCTGATGTCGTTTGCCAAAAAAAAACAACAACAATAGAAATGCTTACACCCGGCCGTCCGATCGTCCGGACGCCGCCGTTCGCGGGCCACGACATTAGCCCAATGACCCAACATCGTATCCTCTTGTCCACTCATGCGTCCTGTCCAGAAGCCTCTTCTACACTCATCCTCTCCAGAAGGCTCTCCACTGCAGCACCGCGACAGTGCTCCGCCGCGCCCGCACCACCTTGGTGTTCTTCACAGCGTCCAAGAGCCGACCGCCGACTGACATCTCCACCGTGCCTAGCATGGCTACTCGTCTTCCTCCCTCTCCATGGTGCCTCCTGCCCATCACGGCTACCCACTGTGGCCTTCTCCAGCGCGCGGTCCGTCTTCTCCATTGGGAGTGACCCGTCACAGCCTTCTCTACTGGACCTGTCGCAACGAGTTCCGCGCGACCGGTGAACTCCACACACCGACGAGCCTCCATTCCCAAGCAGTAAGGAGATGTTACACTGAAAGCGCATGTTGCAAACATATGTTTCAGCTGTTTTAGAGGTATGTTGCAAGTGGTCCTTATCGATGTTGCAAAGTAGATTAGGATGTTGCACATGCTGCAATGGCCGTACACGTATGTTTCAAGTGTATGTTTTATCTGTATCAGACGTATGTCACAAGTATTTTCATTTGGATGTTGTAAAAGTAGATCTGGATGTTACATGCATGTTGCAAGCGTATTTTTTCAAGTGGTTTTAGGTGTTTCATACGTTTATTGCAAGTGTTTTATTTGGATGTTGCATATGTTTGCAATGGTTTTTAAGTGTTTCAAACGCATGTTTCAAGTATTTCATCTGTCTTCTTTGTATGTTGCAACTGTTGCATCTGAATGTTTCAAAGATAGATCGAGGGTTGCACATAGGATGCGTGTGGTAAGCGACTAGCGGCGTGGCCGATGTTCGAGGGGTCGTGAGCGACGTCTGGGGCGGCGCGGGCCTGTTGCTGGGGCGCTCGCCCGCAAACCCGACGCGCTGGGGTGCTCGCTCGCTCGCTGAGCGGGTACCATCTGACGCCAGCGTCAAGAATCAAACGTCCGGGCTAGCAAGTCCGAGAAAACAAAAGTCAAGCCTAGAGCCTTTTCTTTTCACCAAGCTTTGTACTCGCCCACGACCAAGTTTTGGAATCCAACTTACTCCCACCTTCCTGCCTCGCCTTGAATGAAAATACACCCACGACCGAGTTGCCGAGGCTGGCCTCTCCAGCGAGCCCTATTTTGATCTAAAGGCGAAGGCATGACAGCCATCGCCTCGATCGACATCGTGTCGTGACGTCGACACGGTGTCGTAGCTGGCGTGGATGAGGCTGTCCAGCTTTGGCATGGCCGCAGGGTCTTCTCGGCACTTCGCTGTCTGGCGAGCTACCACCGCCGGCAGGGCCTCGCTCGCACGGCGGCAACCTATATCTCCGTAGTCAGGCAGCATCATCATATGAAGATGAGCTCGCAAGTCAGAGGCTCCCGCAGATGGGCAAGAAGACTTTCTTTGAGGAGTCGTTTTTTCAAAATAAGATACCATTATGATGGAACTAGTCCATCAAATTGGAGTTCTAGACTACCGCTTGGATTCATTTAAGAAATTAGCTACTCCAGTACGCCCTCTGTCTGCAAAACAATGTAATTATCAGTTTTTAAGGAGTGAAACCATTTGAATTTTGACCAAAGTTATATAAAAAATACTAACATTCATAATAAAAAGATAAGCCAACTAATTAACTAAAATGTATATTTCTATAGTAAACTTAATTGGAAACCATAAATGTTAATACTACTCGCTATAAATTTGGTCAAAGTTAAACTATTTAACTCGAACAAATTCTATAGTTAGATCCTTTTGCACGCGGCAGGAGTATTTCTTAACGGAATGCTTAAAGGAAAATTAGATTATGACGATAATTTAAAGAGGTAGAATATATTTTCCCAAATCAAGAAGATGTGACACCCCACAATGTGGTTGTCGCTGCAAAAGTGGTGGGCCTCGAAGCATTGTAGTAGTAAGGGTCAGTGGTTCACATTTTCTTTCTTTTCTAATAAAAAAGAAGGCCGCGTGTAACACGATTACACGAGGAGAAAGAAAAAACAACAATCGTGCAGTACATAGTTCGTCGTTTTCTCCTGACTCCCGAGGTGAAATCGGCATCATCTATCAGTATGGCAAATTCACACGACTATTATGGACCCGTTTGGAGGAGCTCCTAGAGACTCCGGCTCTGGACTGTTCATGCACTATAGCACGGAGCCGGCGGAGCTCGAAATTGTGGCTTCGCCGGCTCCTTCTCTTTTCGGTTTCTTTTCAGTTCATTTTGCGCCTCAATTTCCGAAATGGCTCCTGTTACAGTGTTGCTACAGTACCTCGAGGTGAGGAGCCGGAGCCGTCAGGAGCAGCGCCAAACGGGTCCTATATATAGAACCACCTACCCCACATCTTTCTTTTTTTTTTGCAATAATAAACCATGTCACACGATACTTTATTTAGTGTACAAGTGTACAAACGTGAATAAAGCACCTCCGATCCATTCGACCACCCGTCTCTCTCTCTCTATAGACGTGCAGTCCACCCAATCCAGGTGGAGTTCAGAGCGAGTCGAGAGTGAAGTGGGAGTGGCCAGTCGGCCGGCCGGCCACTTTGGCACTTTGCTACTAGCTGGGCCGGCACTGCAGCGGCAATGGCTCGCGTCGCCCCCGGCCTTGCTGCCCTGCTTCTCCTCCTGCTCCTCGCCTCGGCCTCGCCTCTTGGCCGGAAGGGCGGCCACGCAGCCGACGACGCCGTCGGCGAGCTCGAGCCGGCAGTGAAGAATGAGAACAACCTCGCGGCTGCTTCCAGGTCGTCGGCCGGGAGGTACGCTGTGATCTTCGACGCTGGGAGCACGGGGAGCCGGGTGCACGTCTTCATGTTCGACAAGAAGCTCGATCTCGTCCAGATCGGCGATGACATCGAGTTCTTCGCCAAGGTATATACTATGCAGTATTTCCATTAATTCTTCTGCCAGATCGAAACTGAATTTGAGATCAAAGCAGCTCTATACCGAATGCTTTGCCCATATACAGAACCGTTCACTTGTCCACACGCTTGGACAAAAGCAGGTGTGTGACTTCTTTTAGTGCAATAGGGCTTCCTTCCCCTATGCAATAGGACATATAATAAAAAGTTTTATTTACTTCTTCCCATCATAATTAAATATAAGTCCGCCTATTATATTATTATTTTTACTTTGACCATTAACAAAGAATACACCTCATCAGTTTAGCAACAAAGAACACAGATGGATAATAAATTAAATACCATAGTGTGTTCAGCCGTCTTTTCTACTCCTATACGTCACTGTCTGACATATATAATTCTAGTTTCACGAAATCTTTGAATACCTAAATATCTTAGACCTTTTTCACAAAACAAATATCTTAGACCAAGTTAGGCGGTATTTGTTGCTCTAAAAATCTTAGACCTAAAACTGGAGATGCATTAAGATTTAAGAGCATATAGATGGTTAATTTTATTTATATTTTGGACTACATATAAATATTCAAATCTTAACCTAAAAGTACAAATTCAACATGGATGTCGAAGTTGTTGCTATACCAAACGAGCCCTATGTAAAGCAAAATTACTGATTGGATCACCGATAAGCTTATATCTACACATGTTTTTTATTAATTTATTTAATTTATTGATCCAGGTAAAGCCCGCTCATATGCTGGTCGACCTCAAGAGGCTGCAAGCTCCCTACTCCCCCTTCTTGAGCAAGCTAAGAAGATTGTCCCTCGCCGGCTTCAGAAAAATACTCCGCTTAAACTTGGGGTAATTGTTTCCTTCGTCTAAGTTCATCTGGCAAGTAAAGGAAAATCTGAATGCCCCTTCCCAATATAATACTTCAATCCCAAAAATAATGTAACTTTAAAAATTTGCGCTTAGTCAAACTTTCTCTAATTTTACTAGGTGTAGATAAAATAATATCACCATTTGTATCAACATAACTAATCTAATGATATTTATTTATTATGCATCATAAATATTAGTAATCTTTTTTATGTATTTGGTGAAACTTAAATTTGATTACTTATGAACAAAATGAGAATTACATTCTTTTCCGAAAGGAGGGAGTAGATATGTAATTGTTAATGTTTTAAATACGCGTATAAGCTAGCACTTAACAATGATAAAGCTAAATATTAAGGATATCATGCCGTTCCTGTTGAAAGTCTCTAGTTTCTTCTCAAACTAAAGTGTTTCTTGCATATCAAAATTGCAGGCAACTGCTGGTCTGAGATTAATCGGAGATGAGAAGGCAGAAGGAATTCTTGAAGCAGTACATTAATTCATTTTATAATATTCTGGACCAAATTATGTCTCATATGTGTAATCTACATGCACACAAAGACTGCTTACTTAATTGTTTCTTAATACAGGTCAGAGATCTTGTCCACACCAAGAGCAAATTTCAGTACAACCCCAAATTTATCACTGTTCTCGAGGGATCCCAAGAAGGATCTTACCTATGGGTATGTACATTACTTATCTACTTTTGGTCTTTAAAAGAAGAAAAAAACACCTATAGTATCTCTTGTATGTACTCAATTTGCAAACTGTGATGCATGTGCATTTGTTGTAGGTGGCTCTGAATTATCTGTTAGGTAGGTTGGGAGGGGACTACTCAAATACGGTTGGTGTAATTGATATGGGGGGTGGATCAGTGCAAATGGCCTATGCCATCTCCACGAATGCTACTGCAACTGCTCCTGATGTGCCTGATGGGAAGGATCCATACATTACAAAGGAGTACCTCAAGGGGAAAGATTATAACCTCTATGTTCACAGGTTAAGCAATATTATGTTTAAACTTAACTTAATTACACCGCAATAACATTATATAATCTTTCATAGGATCGGAGTACCTCGAAGGATCCATAGTGATTAGTCCTTGTATAGATAAATACATATGCTAGTGCTTACAATTTTTACACAATAAAAGTTGAACCATGATGAGAGTTTGTCATTGTATTTTCTCTTTCAAATCCTGAACAAATTATATATACTGGATATTTCCTTAAATGCCACCAGGAAAACTTCCTGCCATCACAGTGTCTATGACACATGGGGCCTCCACAATCACTGACAGTGGTATCTCAGAGATTTAAGATTTATTCAGTGACATATATGGGATTATTCCTCAAATTAAGTAATTTCCCATGTTTTCTTATGTAGTTACTTGTACTGTGGCGCTTTAGCCGCTCGCGTGGAGATCCTAAAGGCAAAGAATGGGCCATTTAGCCATTGTATATTGCGTGGATTTAGTGGTATGCTGACATGGACAATGCAACTTTGTCCTCGTTTGTTGATTCATTTTTCTCTGATATAAACTGTACATAGAACAATCCTTAATTGGGTGTTTTATTATTATTATTATTTCTTAAGGTAAATACACCTACAATGGGAAGGAATATGATGCAACAGCGTCACTTGAAGGTGCAGTGTATGACTAGTGCAGAGATGAGATAATCAAGGCACTGAACTTGAATGCACCATGTGAAACCAAGAATTGCACCTTTAACGGCGTGTGGAATGGAGGTGGTGGAGCTGGCCAAGACAACCTCTATGTCGCATCTTTCTTCTTTGACAAAGCTGCCCAGGTATATAGATGTATATAGAATTCCTCTTAAATAAAACATGTAGAAACTAGATAACAAGATATTGTCACATTCCAAGAAAATAAACACATATGTTGTGGAATGTGAGGTCTAATCCTACAAGTTGTCTGAACCCATGTCGCAGTTTGGCTTCATTGACAGTGAGGCACCCAGTGCAAAATCCACCCCCAAGGCGTTCAAAGCTGCTGCAGACAAGGTTTGCTCACTGAGCGCCCAAGAAGCCAAAGTTGCGTACCCTAATGTCCTCGATGTGCCATACATATGCATGGATCTCATCTACCAATACACATTGCTTGTAGATGGCTTTGGTAAGTACTGAAGTTTGTATACCTAGAAAATTTCCTTGCGTGACAATATTTAGGCGGTCTAAACAAACCTAATGTGGTTTATACAGGCTTGGCTCCTACGAAGGAGATTACATTGGTGGCTAGGGTGAAGTATGGAGAGTACTACATTGAGGCAGCATGGCCTTTGGGTACTGCCATTGAGGCTATTGCACCAAAAAAAATGAGCCAGGATGCATCATTGGTGTCTTTTGGGGGTTCTTAGCTAGGGCTTTTGTTGTCCCCGACATGGTGGCATCTTTGTTGATTCATGGATTTTGCGCTGATCCTACGTAATAACCGATCTCTTATGAGAAGCCACTCTGTAGTGATGATCCATGTTTCCAGCTCATGAGGAGAAACTTTATCGAAGTTAGTTTGTGAATAATGATGATGAGGATCAGATGAGCAGCAATCAGAGATAAAATGTAGACCATTTAGTCTGCTCACGTAATAATGGATCCTTTCAGATGATTGATCGAGGGTCATGGGTCATCCCGTCCCATGCTCCACCCCCTCCCTTGTTCATTCGAGACTATTCCTTATGTATCTGTGTTCCAAAGTTAACTTATTGCCCTTTATGCCACTAAATTTTATTTCTTTATCTGCCATCCACTTGAATAATGTCTCCGAGCTAGCGAAGAGGAATGTGTACCTGAGCACTACAGGATATGCTCCTAAGAAAAAGATATGGCGGGAGGAAGAAAGGGTGGCAGTTGAGGCCGGACGACCGATAGTCGATAGAGTATGAGGGCCTCAAGGAGAGGAAAAAGGATGGAATAGTGAAATGATAAATTGATTTTATTTTTGATCGATTGGATGCCGTCAGTTGGGCATGACCCTATGATACACGGTACCCTGGGCACTACGGGAAATAGGGCCTTTACCGAGTGTAACTTTCTTTGCCGAGGGCTAAAAGTCGGGCACTCGGCAATGATATACACTCGGCGAAGAAGGCTTTGCCGAGTGTCAGGCACTCGATAAAGCCAGACACTCGGCAAACCCTGGCGCTCGGCAAAAAGCGGCGTCAGGTAACGGCCGCCGCCTGCCGTCCAGGTTTGCCGAGTGCCAGCGGGTAGGCACTCGGCAAACCACTTCTTTGCCGAGTGCTAGACCCTAACACTCGGCAAAGAATAACGGCAAACTATTTTTCCCCACTTTTGAACTCCAAAATTTTTCTCGAGTTTTCCTACATTACATGAGACTCCATGTTAAAATTCGGTACATTTTTATGGCTTTTTGCTATATTTAGTTAATTTATTTCATTTAATTGAATTTTTTTGGAAAATACAAATTTAAACTGCACGTGCATCGAATAATGGAATTTAATGATTCAAAAAATGATATTCATGGTATTGAGTATAGTGTAGGCCGTATCCAGGAACGGATCCGAAATTTCGAACATCTTGTTCACGAAACATGACCACGAACTTGCGGACGAATTGTTTTTAAATTCTATAAAATGCAAACGAAGTCCAAAAATCATGAAACTTGTCGAGATGTCATGATATCGTATGTGGAGGATGTGATAAAAATTTGAGAAGGTTTGGTGCACGTTATCACATACGATGCTTACAAACCAGGATATCTCCACATGTGTCCCTCCCACACACGCACACACGCGCGCCGCCGTCCCGCCCCGCCGCGCGCACGCCCCACCCGCCGACATGCCCCCGCCCGCCCCACCCCACCGACGCGCCCCCGCCACTCCGTCGCGCGCCCCCGCCGGTGTGCCCCCACCACATTCGCCCGCCGGCCCGTCCACACTGGCGCGCCTCCGTCGGCCGCCCCGGACACCGCGGCCCACCGGCGCCCGCCCGCCCCACCTCGCTGACATGCCCCCGCCGCTCCGCCGCCCGCGTACGGCGGCGCGCCCCCGCCGGCATGCCCCCACCGCCTTCGCCCATCGGCCCGCCCACACTGGCGCGCCTCCGTCGGCCGCCTCGGACACCGCGGCCGTCGCTCCGCCGCCCGCGCACGGCGGCGTGCCCCCACCGCCTTCACCCGCCGGCCCGCCCACATCAGCGCGCCTCCGCCGGCCGCCTCAGACACCGTAGCCTACCGACGCCCGCCGCCCCACGCCCGCTGCTCCAACCCCACGGCCCACGCCCCGGCCCACGGCAGCGTCCCCCCGGCCCTCTCGGCGCGACCCCGGCCGTCCTCGGCGTGCCCTCGACCGCCACAGCCATCCTCTCCCCGTCCTCGGCGCGCCTCGGCCAACCCCGACACCCCGACGCCCTCCCAGCCCCCGACACCATAGGCGAGTAGTAGAGTAGCAGTGGTAGTATGTTTTAGTAGAAGTAGAGTTCGGTAGAGTAGTAGTAGTAGGTGGCTATGGTGGTGGTAGTAGTAGTACAGTAGGTGATTGTGGTGGTAGTAGTAGTAATAGGTGGTGGTGGTGGTTGTAGTAGTAGAAGAGTAGAGTGGCAGTGGTGGTGGTGGTTGTAGTAGTAGAAGAGTAGAGTGGCGGCGGCGACGACGGTGGTGGTGGATGAATGTGACTTAGCAATGATATGTTGAATTGAATGCATATGTATATGTGGTTGTCGACCATCGTGCCGTATGTTTTTTTTGCAGGTTTTGGATACCTCACCATGCAGGGGAGGTTCTGCCGAAATTTTGAACTGAGATAGTATTTTGTTCTTGTTTTTGCAGAGAAGAGCGGTCATAGCCGAGCCGGAGTATCTCGGCGACCCCAATCGTCTTCCTCGCCGCTGTGGGTCTGCCTGCACCGCATCGCCTCACCACTGCACCGACCCACCATGGCCCCGCTATCCTGACTCCGTTGCCACCCTAGGTATAACCCCTCTTTTTGTATCATGATCGTAGATCGCGTAACCCAGTTAGGCGTCTCCCGTTCGAAAGAGATACGATTGGAGGTATGTAGATCTTTGCATATCTATGACCGTATCTATTTCGGATTGTCCATGTTTTTTGGATAGCCCGCTGATGCGTAGATGGGTTAGTTTCCATGGTCTGCTTCAGTCCGAGATAGAGTTTCGGCATCACCTCCCTGTTGTTCTCTAGATACGCACTCTTCTTTGGCAGGACTTGTATCTAGAGAACAGCGGAGAGGTGCTGCCGAAATTCTATCTCGGATAGGAGTAGAGCATGGAAACTAACCTCATCTATGCATCCGCGGGTGGGATTATGACCTATCCTCACCTATTAGACAGTAGGAACACCATGTAGATGCAATTGATGGTTACATTACTCGCTGATACATATGTTAGAGGATGGATGACTGTCAGCGGAAGTACACGGACTGGAGAAGTCAGAGTGATTACACCACGGAATGGATGAACAAGACCGATGCTTTCTTGAACAGTGCATTTGGCAAGGCTGTTAAAGGACATTGCCGAGTTTTGTGTCCCTGCAGCAAATGTGGAAATAGGAGAAGGGTAAACAAGGTGGAAATGGGTAAACATCTTGTGAAGAATGGATTTACGCCGGACTACACTCGGTGGGTCCACCATGGTGAAGCCCATCGTATGAGAGAGGAGGTGGTGAGACCACAGGTGGAGGCTTTTGATGCTAATGTCGGGATAGCAGACATGTTAGATGACTTTCACCAAGGATAGTTCAATGAGGGACGTGAGAAGGAGGAGATGGAGGCAGCCACATAGGCGTTCTACGACATGATGGACATGATGGAGGCAGCCGCACGTGCGAAGTTGGTGGCAACGTTGAGGAGCGTGGCGGCCGAGGTTGGTATGTTCCGGCCTAACTCCTGGACCAGGTCTCGGTAGGTGGTGCCAGAGAGGAAAGCCTGAACGATTTTCGAGTCGCCAACGCTTGGCAACTCGGTGCATTTCTTGGAAAAGCGTCGGATGAAGTCTCGGAGAGACTCGCCCGGCTTCTGGCGACAACTTTTAAGGTCCCAGGAGTTTCCGGCGCGCACGTATGTGCCCTAGAAATTCTCGACGAAGACCCTGACCAAGTCGCGCCAATCGTGGATCTTTGAGGGAGGTAGGTGTTTGAGCCAGGCTTATGCTGAGTCTGACAAGAGCAAGGGGAGGTTACGGATGATAAGCAGGTCATCGTCCGTGCCGCCTAGCTGACAAGCCAAGCGGTAATCGGCCAGCCAAAGTTTGGGATTGGTTTCACCGCTATACTTCATGAGGTTGGCCAGTTGCTGAAACGGGGCTGGGAAATGAGCAGCGCGAATGGGCCTGCTAAAGACTCGAGGGCCAGGCGGTTCAGGAGAAGGACTGTGGTCTTCCTCACTGTCATATCGGCCACCTCGGTGCGGATGGTAGCCCCGGGTGGGCCCCTCATTGTCGTGGCATTGTCGCCTACTGACCACCTCATGGTCATCCCACGCCTCACGTCGGTTGCCAAGGCGGTCGTGCAGCAAGGGGACCCTGTTGATTGTCAGCGCCCAAGCGGGCTCGGGACGAACTGAGGCCTCCCCATCCTGCCAATGCGGTGCCGTGGGAAGGTCCGAGGTGCCTCCGCGCCATTGGGAGGTGGGACTCTCGGCTTGCTGCACCACGGCGGTCTCGAGGAGATCCCGGAGCTCGTCGCGGACCCATCGCCCCTCTGTGGTAGAGGGCTCGGGCATCATGCGGATTAGCATCGTCGCAGCCGCGATGTTCTAGCTAGCACGATTGAAGATTGGGGGTTGTTCACTCCCTTCGTCATCGTTGATGCGGTGGTGGACATCGTGGGCCCTCCGTCGGGCTCCTCTGCCATCACCGTGACCTTGCTGCTCCTGCTCGAGAGTGTCTCGAAGCTGCTGCAGGAGGAGCTGGTCTTGCTCGACCTTGGCCTAAAGTTCATGGAGCTGTTCTAGGTCCGAGCACTGAGGTTGTGTGGGGGCAAGGTTCTCGTTCCGCGTTGCCGGTGGGACAACGCGTGGAGGTGTGGCAGCGTCTGCTCCCTGGCAAAGCAGGGAATGGTTGCCTGCCCCCTTGTCCTCCTCGCCCGCTCTCAGCATCCCGAGTCCGATGTGGAAACACTCACGAGTGGGGTCGTAAGTGCCTTCGCCGTCAGAGTCGGAGTAGCCGAAGCAGTAGTCGCTTACGGCCAAGAAGCGGTGCATGGCTTCAGGGTCGTGGAGTCTGGAGAAATCCGCTCTGGCCCATGCCTCGTCCTCCTCCAAGGAGTCAGCGTGGGTGTGGGTCGAAGTTGTGACATCAAGGTCAAGGACGAAACGTTGGTGGTGTCCCGAGGGCTCTGTGTGAGCGGAAGCGTAGGCATAAGCATAGGAGGCGGTGGCATTTCTCAACCCGAAGGGGTACGGGGATGGTGCCATCGCCGAGTTTTGCTCTGCCAGGGTTGGCTCCTCAGGACATGGTGGGGTGGAGCTTGATGACGGGGCGTCGCCGCATGCCACCGGTGTCCTTCCCTTGTCCAGGCTCAGGCTAAACAGATCCCCAACCAGGGACCCTACGCCAACAGCTAGGCACGGGATACCGGTGGAGCATGGCGCATCGCCATGAGCTTGCATAGTGTCGGGGCAGTCTCGCCCGTGTCGCGCTTGGCGAGCGCGATGAGAGCAGCCACTCGGGCGCCGCCTGCGCCTGGGCTGCCGGTGCGTGGCATCGTTGTCGATCGGTGGGGCTCGGGGTGTGAGGAGTACCATGTCGTACTCATGCCCTAAAGACATGAACTCTAGGCTCCCAAACCAGATCACCGTGTTGAGACGCAGTGGTCGTATGGGGTCTGCCATCCAGAACTTGTTGGGATGACGGAGCTGACACGCAGAAGCCCCTACCTGGCGTGCCAACTGTTGGTGTTTTGGACCGGCAAGCCCTCAACCAACTAGTAAATTTGTACTGCGTGTTCCTAATCCCGGATGGTGATGCAAAGAGACACAAGGTTTATACTGGTTCAGGCAATGGGTGCCCTACGTCTAGTCTGAGAGTTCGATCTTGTATTCCTTGTACTAAATTGCTCGTAGTAGGGGTTACAAGCAGGGCGAGAGAGGGAGCTAGTCCAAGGTCTCTATGTGGATCAGCATGGATTGCTTGAGATGTTGATCTCAAGCAGCGAAGAAGCTTGTGTGTTCGTCCGTGAGCTTATACGTGAGTTCATCGCGTGAGCCTAGGCCTAATCGTAAGCGTCTGATCCCCCCTTTGGAAATGGCCCTGGTCCCTCCCTTTTATAGTTGAAGGGGGGGACAAGGGTGATACATGCGCTAGCTACACGGCGCTGTGCGAACAAAGGCGACATGTCCGAGCCCTATAGCATATACTGTGGTGGCGTGGTTGATGGAGCATTCCCGTCCTTGAAGTACTCGGGCGACACACTGGTCACATTCGATCCTATGCATCGTGGGAGCTCCAGTGTTAGCTTGAAGTGGGGCGTGGCGGTTGACGCGCTGGTCACCATGTGTTGACTGCGTGAGAAGCTGAGACTCAGTTGGTGCCAAGGCCGAGCCATCGTGGGAGGCTCGGCGGGCGTGAATCCTGAGGTTGCCGAGACCCTGAAGTATATTGCCGAGGCTATGGTGACCCGGACTTGACTCCCCATGCTGCGTTGTTCCTAGGGCAGGGCTTAGGTGGCACAGTGTAGTGCGGGCACTGATCGTGGGCACAGCACCAGAGCACAGTGGCCGGTAACCCCTACCCCGTCCTGTCCTGGACGGTATGGCGTTGATGCGACTTCCTGTCTCATCGGTCGCTCCGCAGTGTTGCCGTCGTTCGGCTGATATCGTGGGAGTGGTTGGCGCATTAATGGGACGTGACGCCCGATCGGGGAGACTGGTCGAGGCAGAAGCGATGGGTTGTTGCTGAGCCAACCTCGAGCGATACGGTGAATCGACATCTCGTCCGAGGCTTTATGCGTAGGGCCTCGGGCATGACGGAGAATTGGTTCCCCATTGAGGCCTCTCGTGCAAGGCCTCACGTGAGGTAGAGATTTGGCAGGCCATCGAGGCCTCCCGTGCGAGGCCTCGAGCAAGGCGGAGAGCCGGTGGGCTCGGATGAGGCCGGGGTTATCCAATGGTTTGCCTTCTGGCTTTGTTTTTGATGGGGTCTAAGTGATTCTTTCGGTATACGCTCAGGGTACCCCATTTTATGGTACCCGACAGATCCAGACGCTAATGTTCCTTGATGGGTATGCAACGAATCTAAAGAGGGGAGTGAACTTAGGCACTCTGTGAGTCAACGGGATGAAGAGTCATGACTACCACATATGGATTGAGCGGCTTCTTCCGACGATGGTTCGAGGCTATGTCCCAGAGCATGTCTGGCAAGTGCTGGCAGAGTTGAGCTACTTATTCCGCCAGCTTTGTGCCAAGGAGCTCTCTCGGACCGTCATTGATTACTTGGAAAAAGCGGCACCCGTGTTGCTCTGTAAGTTAGAGAAGATCTTTCCACCCGGTTGCTTCTTGCCAATGCAGCATTTGATTGTGCACCTCCCGTATGAGGCACGGATGGGGGGGCATATAGGACCGTTGGTGCTATCCAATCGAGAGATGTCTAAAGACTCTTTGCAAAAAATATAGAAATAAAGCCAAAATTGAGGCTTCCATTGCAGAGGCATACATTCTAGAGGAGGTGTCGAACTTCATAGAGAAATACTACACTGAGAACCTTCCTAGCGTTTATAATCCACCCCCTCATTACAATGCTAGTGAAAATGAATCGAACCTCAGCCTTTTCCATGGGCAACTCGGAAGCGCAAGTGCATCGACCACTAAGCAATTGAAAAATGAAGAGTGGCGCAATATGATGCTATATGTGTTGACCAACCTTGTCGAGGAGCAGCCATTCATTGGGTAAGTTCTAAACAAACTTGTTTCATTTCACCGTATGTCCTTTTTCTTCGTCCAACCCCCTTGTTTCTCATTGGTACAGGGAATTTCTTCATCAATCCTGGCATGGATCAAGGCAACCTACCCCGCAAGAAAATGATACCCTTCTTTCATAGGGTGCGGGACCAAAGAGGCCCAATTTCATTTGTTGGTTCAAACAGAAAGCCTAAACTAATGCGCCTATAAGTGATGAGCTGAGACAGGTTGCAAACGGCTATGCCGTTAGGGTCAAGTCATTTACCGGTTATGACGTGAATAGATATCGTTTTCACATAGTGATGAGGACATCACTACTTCATCGCATACAAGCCAAGTAGAGGAGGAGGTCCAGCATGGGCGTCCAATTCATCTTTTTCGTGGTGGAAGCCGAGTCCAACTCAAGTTCGAGTCCGGTTCGGGCTCCAGGACCAGTCTGCCTTAAACTGGTCACCCAGGACGCATTCGGACTCCGTTTTCGACAATCCACATATGGATAGAAAGCTAATTGGACAAGGAAACCAACCCAATTTGTTTCATGTCAAAAGGCCTTAGGAATCAATGGGAATCGTCAAAACAAGTTAGCATCCAGAATCTATCAGGGTGCTGCGACACCGTCTTTTGGTCCGTTGGATCGTGTATCGTGTTTGGGCCCATTAGGGGGCACATCCAGGGGGGTGACGCCCAAGACTCTATAAATACTAGCCGTTGCTCTCCTTAGGGTTTGGGTTTTATTTAGTTCTTGATTTCCTCGTGAAACAGACATCGTTTTGCTACAACTGTCGCCGCCAAGGCCGCTTGCTGTGAACCAGGGCCTCAGTTCTTGATCTTGTTCGCCTGTGGCGATTAGTCCTTTTGAATAAAGACTTGAACTCTTTCTCGTTATCATAAGCCTCATATTTATTTGCAATTTCAGATTGCGTTCATCCTGTTCTTGCTTGTGTTCTCGATTCGCTTGCAGAAAAGCCTTCTCGGCGAGGTCAATCGTGTTCGCGTGGTTGATAACCAACGGAGCAGTGGTGTAACGGTTGTGAGGGTCCGAATCAATCTTGGTTTGAAGCCTAGATCGTGAACATCGAGTCTCCACCAATCGACGCTATCATACCTATCGGAAGATCGGGCCTAGTCTACATCAAGTAGTATCAGAGACCTTGTTGCTCGTTAGGTATAACTTTGTTTCCCCCTTTAGATTAATACTATTTTTGCATTACCTACAGTCCACAAAAAGCCAAAAAAAATATACATCGTCACATATTCCCTGTCCTATAGCCTTATTGTGCCATGCAAGTTCGTCTCTGATTTGCGTTGTTGAGTTTGTGCTCTAGGTCAAGTTCTTGTTGCTGGTTTTAGATCGTTTTTAAGTCCACTTTGTGTTTTTCCCTTTGTTTTTCATCATAATCCGTGAACACCTTTAAGTATTGCTGTGATTCCTTTGTATTCATCAAACCCTAGTCCACGCCATCTTATTTGTTACACTTGTCTTCACTGTTTTCATCAAATCCTTGCTGTCGTGACCAATTTTGCGCACATTGTTTCCGTTTTGTCCTCTAATTCGGAGTCCGTTCTTAAAACTGATCTAGTTTTCGCATACGAACTCCATTTTTGACGTTCCATATATGCAAATCGATTAGAAAAAAATTTCGGATCCATCCATTCCCCGCTTTGTCGGGGTTTTCGAAAATTTTAGATTAGTCAAAAAGTGGTCATAAGATCCTCGTTTCGTGGTCACGAGGTCTTTGTCGATTTCGAGCACGTCTTCTGGAAATTCCACAGGCCACGTCTTTCACTTGTTTAAGCTCAAATTTTATGTGGTTACTTTTTTGTGCTCCTAAGTGAAGAAAAAATATCAAAAAAAATAAAAAGAAAAAGTCAAAGAATCCCAAAAAAACAACGACAGCCCAAAAATAGAGAAAAAAGAGAGGGACAAAAGTGGAACAATATCTAGAGGAGCACATAGAGAGCGCCATTTGAGCTATATTTGCGTGTGCTGATTTCTACCTTGTTCCTAATCATATTCTTGCTGTCCACATCACTTGATACATCTGGTACTTGGAACATGAGTAGGCCAGCAACTAAGACAAGTACTTGGGATACTTATTCAGCTTTGCTATTCAGTTGCGAATTTTGTTATTCCTTGCTACTATATTGTGCCTGTTCAAGCTCCACTTTCTTCTAATCAAGTACATGTTCACCTTGCAACTGTTACACTCAAGCTACAACGGTATCACAGTCACCGACCGATTGCACCGCCTGTTGCTTTGGTAAGAACACTTGTAAGACCGTGGTAAGACGCTTGAGAGTTGAGTGCCTTATTTTTTCTTGTCCACAACCTAAGTAGTTGGTAGGGATAATACTATTTGTGTTGTCTTTTTCTTTCTACTAACCATGTCAGGAAAAGCTAGAGGCAGTGGCCAAGAAAATGAGGACGCACCTATAGATTTCAATGACTGTGTTTCTAAGAATGAGCTCCGTGCCGTTCTTGATGACAAGTTCAATGAGATCCTTCAACAAATCACCAATTTGGCCAAGAGGATTGAAGATGTTGAACAACGACATCCGAAACCACGTCCTGAAGATGATGATGATGATCTCTCTAAGGAGGACGATGGTGACGCGGAGGCTGAAGCCGAAGCTCAACGACGTGCTGATGATGCACGTAACCGTAATCGGTTGAACTTTAACCGACGCGGTATGGGAGGTAACAACCAAGGTAATAATGATCCTTTCTCTAAAACCAAGTTTAAGATACCTCCTTTTTCTGGTTCTGCTGATCCTAAAGCATATTTAGATTGGGAGATGGCTATAGATTAAAAATTTAGCTCCCATCAAGTACCTGAAGAATATAGAGTTAGACTTGCTACTAGTGAGTTTACTAGTTTTGCTCTTTTCTGGTGGAATGATATTTGCAATAATGCTAATGCTAATGCTAATGCTCAAATACCTCAAACATGAACTGTACTTAAACGACAAATGAAATCAAGATTTGTTCCTCCATACTATCAGCGTGATCTGCGATTAAAACTGCAACGTTTAAATCAAGGTAGTAAAACTATTGAGGAATATTATCAGGAGCTTTTAATTGGTCTAGCACGTAGTAACATACAAGAGGATGATATGGATAAGTGTTCTAGATTTTTTGGAGGTTTACGTCGTGAAATACAGGATGCTCTTGACTATAAAGAATGGACTAGATTTTCCCAATTATACCATTATGCTATTAAAGCTGAAAGAGAAGTACAGGGACGACAACCTAGGCGATCCACCACTCCATCCGCGACTCCATCCATTCCTTCACGTCCAACCGAGGTGAGTAAATTTTCTAATATGCAGACACCACCAGCGCCTATAAAGAAGAATTCTCCTATCACACCTTCTTCCAGTGGATCTGCTACACCTTCCTCTAGTAGCTCTTCTAAAGTTGTGTGCCACCGCTGCAAGGGCATGGGACATATTGCTAAAGAATGCCCTAGCAAACGCGCATATATTGCTACTAATGATGGTGGGTATGCTAGTGCTAGTGACGAAGAGAATGAATTTGCACTTGCAACTGATCTTTATGCAGATAAATTTGTGGATAGTGCTGAAGATCCTGATGAGGTAATTGATAGTGTGGCATGCACTACAGACTACAAATCAATCCTTGTTCAACGTGTTTTGAGTACACAAGTTGAGCCAGTAGATAAGCTACAACGCCATAATTTTTTTCAAATGTTCCTCATTGTCAATAATTTCTGTGTTCGTGCTATAATTGATGGAGGGAGCAGCAATAATTTAGTAAGTTCTGAGCTTGTCAAGACTCTTGGTTTATCTACACATGCTCTTCCACATTCATACCATGTTCAGTGGTTCAACAATAGTGGTAAGGCAAAGGTAACACAATCTGCTCGTGTGCAATTTTCTATCGGGTCATACCATGATTATGCTGATTTTGATGTCGTGCCTATGCAAGCTTGTTCACTTTTATTAGGCCGCCCTTGGCAATATGATAATAATGTTGTACATCATGGTAGGCAAAATAGATATACTTTTATGTTTAAAGGAAAGACCATTGCTTTACTTCCTTTATCACCTGCTAAAATTGTGCAATATGAAAAGGAACTTGCTGAAAAGAAAAAGAAAGGCCATGATAAAGACTTTAGCAAACCAACAAATGAACCATCAAGTAATATGAAAGAAGTTTTATTTGCTCTTAAATCTGTTCTTGTTGATCATGATGAACCATGTTATGCTCTAACTTATACATCACCGATATGTCCACTTGGTCCTACTCCTAGTGCTATGTCTCTTGTTGGTACTAACCTTTTATAGGAGAAGGAGGATGAATTCCCAACAGGGAAGCCACCATGGCAGCCGCCTTTGCGAAGGATGGGGCGCCAAGATGAACGTCTTCTTCCAGAACCATCGTTGCTATCATCCAATGGAGGAGACGATCTACTTCAGTCGAGGACGACTTCAATTCAAGAAAGGGAGGATGATGAGGACATCACTACTTCATCGCATACAAGCCAAGTAGAGGAGGAGGTCCAGCATGGGCGTCCAATTTATCTTTTTCGTGGTGGAAGCCGAGTCCAACTCAAGTTCGAGTCTGGTTCGGGCTCCAGGACCAGTCTACCTTAAACTGGTCACCCAGGACGCATCCGGGCTCTGTTTTCGATGATCCACATATGGATGGAAAGCTAATTGGATAAGGAAACCAACCCAATTGGTTTCACATCAAAAGGCCTTCGGAATCAATAGGAATCATTGAAACAATCAACGTCTAGAATCTGTCAGGGTGCTGCGACACCGTCTTTTGGTCCGTTGGACCGTGTATCGTGTTTGGGCCCATTAGGGGGTGCGTCCAGGGGGGTGATGCCCAAGACTCTATAAATACCAGCCGTCGCTCTCATTAGGGTTTGGGTTTTGTTTAGTTCTTGATTTCCTCGTGAAACAGACATCGTTTTGCTGCAACTGTCGCCGCCAAGGCCGCTTGCTGTGAACCAAGGCCCTAGTTTTTGATCTTGTTCGCCTGTGACGATTAGTCCTTTCGAATAAAGACTTGAACTCTTTCTCGTTATCATAAGCCTCATATTTATTTGCAATTTTAGATTGCGTTCATCCTGTTCTTGCTTGTGTTCTCGATTCACTTGCAGGAAAGCCTTCTCGGCGAGGTCAATCGCGTTCGCTTGGTTGATAACCAATGGAGCAGTGGTGTAACGGTTGCAGGGGTCCGAATCAATCTTGGTTTGAAGCCTAGATCATGAACGTTGAGTCTCCACCAATCGATGCTATCATACCTATCGGAAGATCGGGCCTAGTCTACATCACATAGCAAGCTACGAGCAGAGTTAGCCCAATCGAAAAACCACAAACAGTGGAGTTGTTACGCCCGACACAGATGGACTCGACTATTATGGAAGAATTGAAGAAATCTACGAACTATCATTCTATGGTTCCAAACCTCTTACTCCTATCATATTCAAATGCCACTGGTTTCATCCTAGAGTAACGAGACAGACCCCTAAGCTTGGAGAGAGGAAAACCAAGATAGATGCAAGAGAGATGCAGCTGACTCGGGAGCAGTACCTTGAGGTAAATGAAGAACATCAATATTGATTCGTTTTGAGATTAAGTTGCTTTAATTTGATCTTCTTATATGTCCAATACTTGATGACGTGTAGATGATTCTCTGGTGGTGCCAAGCGTATCTCAAGTGCTGGGCGGTGGTGGTGGAGAGGTGGTTCACGGAGGAGTACCTCAAGATGCACAGGGATGTCCAGGACCGTTGTTTGTAGATGCAAGGTCTAGCACACTATCAAGGCAGCCGTAGCCTCGCCGGATACAAACAAGCATGGGTACGTGAATTTATTTATCTATTGTGACGCTCAGTTCTGCCTAATTTCTAATCATCGTGCTGTCTTTCTCGCAGTCGGCGTCACATAGTGGCCAGGCTTACTCAGACTTCTAGGCATGGTGTATGGCCCACAAGGGCAAGGCGACGTCCGACGTCTCCTTCAACCTGGAGGACCCGCCCGAGGCATACACGAACCGAGCGTCCACTCCCGCATCAGTGAGTACACTGAGGTGGCGAGGTCACTCTATGGGTCAGACCACGATCCGAGCACCCAGGACTTCGATGGAGAGGCTGTCATGAGGGCGGGGCAAGGCAAGAAGCATGGGCGGTTCTGGCTTGGCGACGGCGTCATCGACACGGCCTCTACTCCCTCTCTCTCCTAGATCCAAGCACGGAGCACGAGCGAGAGCCCGGCCATTCGCACACGGCCGACCGCTGCACAGCATCGGGTCGACGCACTCGAGGTTATTCCTGTTTTACTCATCATACATTGATCTTTACACACCTTAATTAGCTTTGCATTACTAAAACATTGGAGTGAAATATTGCAGGCCCGGCTGGAACAAGAAATGAGGCAACGTCAGGAGCTGGAGGCCGGGCAACAGAGGATGGTGGCCCAGCTAGAGGCCGAGCGGGCTGAGCAGCAGGCCCAAGCGCAGAGGCTGACGGACATTACAGAGTTTCTACAAGAGCTTGGGCAACGTGTGGGCTTCTCTCTGCCAGCTGGGCTATTGGTTCCACTTCCGCCTCCGCGTCCTACAGCTGCAGCTACTCCTGTGAGTATGAAAGTTTTTTATTTTCGCTTGTGCTTTGCTGGTATGGCCTCTACCTTCCTAGATTAGCAATCCAAATAATCTTGTCTCACATGCAATCTTTTCTCCTTTGTGCAGTCTCCATCTGACGGTGGTTCGAATAATCCACCTCATGCACCTCCGAATGATGGAGCTGGACCTTCACCACAGTCGCAATGGCCGAGAAAAGTGCACGTTGTATTTTTTTCATTTGTTGTTCACTTAGTGATTGACTTGTGATATATTTGTGATGCACTTGTGGACTTTGATGGACTTGTGGATTTATTTGGATGGACTTGAGCACTTATTATTATATATGTGATATATATTGTGATGGATGTGATATGTGCGGATGGATGTGCGGATGGATGAGATATATATGTGATGGATCAGATATATATGTGATGAATGAGATATATATGTGATGGATGAGATATATATGTGATATATGTTTGTATGAATTTATTTGTCATGATAGAATGTAAACAAATTTAAAAATTGCCGTTTTGAGTCACTTTGCCGAGTGTTGCACTCGGCAAAGGACCTCGTTGCCGAGTGCCATGGTCACAGCACTCGGCAAAGTTGAAAAAATGGGCGCTCGGAAAGTCATTTTTCCAGCTTTGCCGAGTGTCATGACCATGGTACTCGGCAAAGATTTTTTTTTAAAAAAATTCAAACTTTGCCCAGTGCCGGCCAGAGGACACTCGGCAAAGAATTTTTTTTTTAAAAATTCAAACTTTGCCGAGCGCCGACCAGGGAGCACTCGGCAAAGAATTTTTAGAAAAAAAAATAAAACATCTTTGCCAAGGGCCAGATAGAGGGCACTCGGCAAATAATTTTTTTTAAAAAAAATCTTTGCCGAGTGCCTGCACGGTTGGCACTCGGCAAAGCGACCGTCAACGGGGCCGGCGCCGTGACGGTCGCTTTTCTTTGCCGAGTGCCCGATAAAAAACACTCGGCAAGGAGGGCTTTGCCGATCAATTTTTTGCCGTGTGTTCTTTGCCGAGTGCCATACTCGGCAAAGGCTTTGCCGAGTGTAATTTGACCTTTGCCGAGTGTCTCAGGCATTCGACAAAGAACCTGAATCCAGTAGAGGGGTAGAATACGAATACATCACGTACCACCCTCAAAACTAACTCAAAACAAACATAGAAATTGAATCCATCTTGAACTTGACCTTGGTGGCACACACATGACCGTTTGATGTAACGCATCAGACCGTCCGATGCTTGTATTCGGTGCAGGTTGTCAGTTTTGATTGTGAACATATGCCTTCTGTTTTTTTTTTGGCAAAATTTACGTGCTAAAAAATATTCCTCTATACCAGAATTAACGTAACTGAGCGTGATGATGAACATAACATCAGCCACATGCGTGGTCCTGTTTGATTTAGTGCCGTAGTTTGCTACGCCAAACCTTCGGCAAACTGTGGTTGTCATAGAAAGTCTGACGAGCAAAATTGAAGCCATGCTAGTGGCAAAGTTTAACATAAAAATGAGTCTATGACGTGTAGGACAGGGTGTTAAGAAAGTACGGCACGCCGTATTTGTGGCAGCGAACCAAACAACTGCCAAAAAACGGTGGCATGGCTAACCTGTGGCATGACACACGTTTTGGTCACAAGCCAAACATGCATGCCCATATGACAATAGCAAGGTAGCTGAAATGAGGTTTTAACAAATATAGCAATGCGTATGGATATAACAAATATTTTGGCTTTTGAACATGAAGCCTATTATCCGGCTAAGATAGCCGATCATAAACATTATGAATTTTTTTGGTAAACTCCAGTCAGCATATGCATAATCATAAGATGACACCCAAGGACAATACCAAAACCATGGATTATAACCGAACGTATTACCTGAATAATTATTCCATGGCTTATGCATTGACGTAATTCTTGTTGAAGACCAAATCCCCCCTAAATTAGTGTAATTTTCATTGAGAATGTTAAATTCAACCAGAATTTGATAAAATGTGCACTGTTGGCCCCTTAGCAAAGCATGAAAGGAAAATTTGCATTTTTGGCCCCGCCACTGAGTCGTGTATCAATCGGAGCAACTAGCTGAAGTATTATTGTCCTAATGAGTGAACTCTAAAAGGTAGTAGCAAATAATTCTTATATTGATGAGTATGATCTATGATAATATTCTTCCCAAACAGAGCTAGATAGAGACTCCAGAGCCTACCATGATAACAATGCCTGATCTTCCCTAGTCTGAATCAATCAGTCAATTAAGCATACACATCTGCTCTAGTGCCAATTAATAACTCTATCATACATATATTTATATACTACGGAAAAGACAAGTGAAGCAGACTCATAGAATCACCATGATCCAGCTATAGCCGGCTATAGAGTCTGAGACTGATCAAGCTATTTGTGTTTATATAGAACTTAGCGGCTATAGCCTGCTATAGTCCAATTTAGCCTCCGCTATAGCTGTTTTAGAGGTCATCTGCTAAATACCTTTAACCGGAGATTTAAAACCTTGGTTATTTGCACGGATAACCTTGCTAGTTTTTGATAATTGAAGCACATGCACCTAACCTAGGTCATTTTATAATCTCGATGGAGCATACGTGAAGCAGCAGATCACTTTGCAGTGTTTTGTTATACATATACTATCATTATTGTCAGGGACTTGAATTGCAATGCAAACCATACCCTGAGGAGATCACTTTGCAGTGTTTTGTTATACATATACTATCATTATTGTCAGGGACCTGAATTGCAATGCAAACCATACCCTGAGGTGCTGGTGTGAATACTGCGGATCACTTTGCAGTGTTTTGTTATACATATACTATAATCTCAAGGAACATATATATATATATATATATATATATATATATATATATATATATATATATATATATATATATATATATATATATGGGGGAGATAGCTTAGCTAGTAAGCAAATAATTGAACAAATATCCATATGATCCACATTAATTATTTAACACTCACTTGAAGTTGTAGGGAAATAGTATGTCCTTGTTTTGTTGGTTCACTAAGAACCTTATGAGATTTTTCTCGAGTTCAGCTTTCCATTCAGGCGGGGGATTAGGGTGTTTGAATACGACATTTGGATCAACGAAACCAACATCATTATCCTTTCTCTTGCTGAGTTCTGTCATCTCATATCTGCATATATAAAAATATAGTGTGAGGATATATAATTTATATATATACATGTAGCTTTATATATATACACTTTAATAGTAGAAAGCAATCACACTTACAGACAATAGCAGCTAATGAGACTTTTGTCGAGAGAGTCCAGGTGGCATAGTTGGTGTAATTCTAAAAACTCGACATATATAACGTCATCGCCACAGAAGTAATGTTGGTTTCTAACTCTGACAGAAACAAAGGTCGTCTCTCTCCATTCACACGCCGCCATGTACCACTTATTTAGCAGGTACATTTGCGTACCTAGTACACCTAAGGCCTTAGGGTTGTATAGACTCTTTCCATGTTCAAATTTCTTCCAAGGATCCACTTTCGGAGCAGACGGTCCTTCAGCGAGCACTTGGGCAAGGTTCAAACCAGTATCCTCGTAAAACCGAACCAGGTCCTCAAAATCAACGTCCAGTAAGTCTAAGTTTGAACCATATTCATTACGAATGACAAGAGCGGGGATTGATTGTTGCGATTGTTGTCCGAGTTGTGCAACACCTTTCCCTGCTCTAGTCTTTTTCTACGCCGCCTCAAATGACTTGGTGAGAGAGCGGTCATAGTCTGATTTTGGCAGGGTCTTTTGAGATTCCCGCTTTTTCTGGTCCACCTTCTTTCTTAGAAGATCTGGAGGTAGGTAGAAGTACAGTTTCTCCGGGTTCTCCCTCGCTTCTCGTTGCTTTCTTACTTTTTCGAAGAAACTGTTCACATCTTTTTGTACTGCATCATTTAATTCCTTTTCACTTTTCTCGTAAGACAGTTTTTTGGGAATAATTGGATTAGAGGAGGCTTTCTTCTTTGTCGGCTAGTGGGCCAACGGCTTCGTTTGTGGGGTGGACCTCTTAGGAGCTGGCTGCTTCTTGGTCATCAAGGGAGGCGGGGCAGCCGTTGGAGACCTCCTTGGAGGCGTTGGAGACCTCCTTAGAGGTGGCAGCGGTGGCGGCGTTGCATAATCATTGCCCGAAGCACTATGATGATTTGGAGATTGAATAATTGGACTTAGGTTGGCGGAGGCCCTGCTATATGAGTACAAAAAAGAATAATTAGGTATAAGAAATTGTTATTATTGGTCATGCTTGTCAATAGAAAATTAGTGAAAAAATTGTTTCGTTCACTTTTGTCCGCACCTATTGTCTGGTAGTTGAGGAAGCGGCAGTGGACTAGAGACCCCAGGAATAATGATGTAGCGCTTGCGTCATAGTATGAATGTCTTCTCTACTTTTCCTAGAGTCTTCTCCCTATCACCTCCTGGAATGTCAAGAGTCAGATCACTAAAATCTTTTAACTCTATCCACTGAGACGCTAATATATCTAGGTGGTATTATTGCCCCATGGATTCTTGGTGTCTTGGTAGGATCTGGAGGAGAAAAAACATCGAGAGCCACCATGATTGTGGCATTCCCTTTTGGAATATGTAGCTCACATGATGTAAACGGTGCAGTGATGTCATCCACGGGAAAACTTAGCATTGCGTCATCTTGATTTGGCAACTCCGTGGAAGCCTAACTGCTTTTCAACTGATCAGGGGGGCTAATATTAATGTTGATTCCTAGATCTGATGCCTGCCTTTGGGCACTCATTGCTATTTGCACTTGCTTTATGATTTCCTCCTGCATTCTAGCTTGCATGTCTTTTTCGCGCTCCTATGCTTGAAGCAACGCCTCCCGTGACTCATGGACATATTCCTCCAACCTGCTGATCCACGCTGCTTCTTCATCCTTCCTTCTCTACCAGCTTCTGTAGGTATCTCTATCGTTAGGGAAACCATGCTCCCAAGAAATGTTCCGTCCTAAACCTCTCGTTCGGCCACTGTGTTCAGCAGTCCCGATGGCATACGTCAGTTCATCCTTCTCTCTATTAGGCCTAAACACACCAATAACTTTAGCTTGTAGAGCATAAGAAAATCTTTGTGTTGCTCTTTTGAGTTTTGGGCCATGAACTAGCTTCTCGGTCTCTAGGTCCAGTCTTCCTCCATGAGCAAAAACTAATTCTTCCCCTGTTTGGGCCAATTGAGTGATTCTGGTGTGATACCCTTGGCAAGAATGTCCGCTTCCATTTTTTCTCACTTGGGAATGGCAGTCGCATAGCCATCTGATCCCATGCCATGGTGGTATACCTTATGTCGGGCATTCTCTTGATTCCGTCTCACCCGTTCCTCACCCTCTTCCGATGTCTTGTACTGTACAAAATCATTCTAGTAGGGCCTCAACTTCACGAGCGGGCCCCTAGAATTGAAATTAGGCGTTAGATTCTTCTTGACGTATTTCGTGTATAGGAATTTCTTCCAAGTCTGGAATTGTGTGGCCATCTTCTTCATAGCCCACTTTTGAACTAGCTCCTTCAATTCATCATCGTTGATATCATCATAATCATCCGCTTGCAACGTGAAATGTTGAAGGATATCATCCTAAATTAAATTCGTATCAAGATTAGAGACAAAACTAACATGAGGCTCATTGATCTTTTGCTTCCATTCACGGGCACTGATCAGAAGTCTGTCCCTTATAAGGTATCCATAGTGTTGCACGAATTTCCTTGCATGCAGACCAAGTGGTTTGCCTGTCTCGATATTGAATTCCGATATTATGTAGCGCCCCTCCAATGGCTTTTTCGGGCCTCGAATATTTTTGCTTTTCGCCGTTGTGGTCGTCGATCCAGAGGGCTACATACAAAAAAAGAATAAATAAATATTATGTGTACACATAATAGATGATAGATATTCAAATATATATATATATATATAATATTCATATATATATATAAATATATATACCTCGCCAGTATTTTCTTGCACAATATTTTCTTGCTTATTTTCAAGAGCCAGGTATTGACTCCTGTCATCTACATCCTGCTGGTCACCTTCGGCAAATTGAGTGCCGGTGTTGATAATATCCATTATTTCTTCATCCATATTGTCTCTTGGGGCAGTCATCTAGCTTTTACACCACTAGATATATCTATAAAAAATAAAAACCATATATCTATAAAATGGACCGAGTCATGTGCTTAAAATTAATTAAATAACTATACTTGAAATTCAAGTATCCAAAGCATAACTTTGATTTCTTATTTTCTAGAAATATTCATTGGCAAGTGATATATATAACAAATATATATATAACAATATAAATTTAAAACTCTCTAATATGTATAACAAATATATATATATATATAACAATATAAATTTATAACTCTCTAATATAGATGTATAACAAATTTATATATATAAAAATATAAATTTATAACACTCTAATATATATTTATAACACTCTAATATATATATATATATATATATATATATATATATATATATATATATATATATATATATATATATATATATAACAAATATATATATAACAATACAAATTTATAACTCTCTAATATATATATATATGTCGACACAGAATTTCATCCCGTGCCGAGGACACACGCAGTAAGCCAGAAGGGCCCGCTCGATGGAGCAGATCCGCTTAGCTTCAGCGCAGGGGTGGTCAATCCTGCGCAATCCTCCTGAGGCGTGCCAGTCAATTTGATCCTGCAATTAACAAGGAGAGAAAGTTCATCAGTAGTTAAGGGCGGAACTTACCGGTGTTGCCAGACAGTCCTGAATGTACGGCTGTGAGAGCCGATATGAAAGGAAATCGGCTAAATAGTCGATTCCAGTATATTCATGAGAATAAGTCAGTTAGAGCTCATGGGGTCGTGTGAGGAGAATCGGTTATCATTCAGGATAAACATCATTTAAATGAATATTAATCAATGGCAATAAGATATCAACGATGATCGGTCCATACTGAGCTAATGATTACGAGCAACCGAACTCCTTTTTATATAAAGAAACAATTCAACATCACTTAATCATTTAATAAAGATAAATCTAATGAACATGTTAGATCTCATCTATCGCCATGACCAGTGGGGCATGAGGTAGAATCATGTAGGCTGTAGAAACAACAATAGACTCGACGACCCTAAGTCATTACTAATATCAGTGGGGCATGAGGCAGAATCATACAGGCCGTAATACAATAACAAGATCATGGGGCTAACAAATCTTTCAACTTATCTCTACTTCAACGATCTCGTGATGTGAACTGTCCATGAAAGCATTCGATATCGGCTAAATAGCCGATTCAGGCATAGCGCACAGTTAAGGTAATGTCTTCTTAGGAACGGGTCTATTAACCAACAATCCCCACTCCACGGTGTCAACAGTGGGGTGAGAGGCAGAATCCCACAGGCCGTGATGACGGGTCACGAAACGGTTCTCGCTAACCGATAGATCTACTCAAGATCGAACATGCCTTAATCGCACGCTATGCACGATTAAGATTGACGCAAAACAGCCGATAAAAACATAATTCATCGCTTAAGATGTAGATTAGATCAGTTTTAGATTAGCAAACGATGAGTTAAACAAGATATAAGGCCAATCCAGATCAATCTCAATCGGGCAGAGTGATATTATTGTAATTAGATAAGCAATGAAAGCAATAAGTAATATCGGTAACTTAATGAATCTACCAAAGACTGCCATTCTAAGATAGAGCCGATAACTTGACCTTGATCCAATTCAAGTAGTGGGGTGTGAGGCAGAATCACACAGGCCATACTTGAATTAGGCAAGAGTCGATAACTAGCTTATACCAGAGCTACAGTGGGGGTCGACCAGATCGATGCAGCCATACGAACAGAGCTATAAACCATGACGGTACTTACAACAAGCAGTGGAGGTCGACCGGATCGATGCAGCCGTACTTGCCAAAGAACTCGACGAGATCTACTCTACTCCTACTCCTAAGGGGTGGCCAGAGCCGAAAAAAGTAATTGACTTGTATTTGATTGATTGGTTGATCTTTACAATAGTCGGGGTTTGGTATTTATACCCAGGGCCTAAAACGAACCATACTCGAGTACGACTTAATACAATCTTTGGTATAATAAAAACATTCCTAATTTAAGATAACTTGGACTCTAATCTTTCCCTTTTCGTAGAGTCCAGCATGTCTTGTCTCAGCACCGTTCATAGCCTCCGTCATTATCTGTTGGCGCTATCTGAAGAAAGCTGATTCTAGCGTTGCATCCGAATCAGCTGGTTTCGATCTGCATGCAACTGATCCCCTGCTGTCATGATCCTAGGAGCTCCTGAGCTTCTGAGATCCTTCTACCAAATTCTAGTGTAAACACATGCCCCCAATTTTGGGATAAAAGTAATTTTATTCCAAAATTATCATGTCTGCATCTCTGATTGGTCCACAGTCATGGGTAGAGAACCTTGATCTGGGGCCCACTGTTTGTTGCCGCTTGTGTCCATTCACGAGCCCATGCCTCAAAACTTCTTACAAGAGCATCACTATTTCACGGGCGTTTGGATTCATCTTCCCGGGCTGGCTATAAAACGCTTATCCGACCCTGGCGAGAGCAACTCAGCCCTTCAGCCATGTTTTCCTTCCATCCGTCTTTTCGAGTGCTCGCAACTCCGCTGGACCCTCTATGGCCTATCCTTTTGTTATGATAATCTCGAGCGGTTAGAAGAATTCTTGTGCATGGGGTGATTGTGTCACTTATTCTAGCACTTCGTTGAGCAAGAAGACCAGCCATCGCGGTTAGAAGAACTCTTGTGACATCACCTGCGTCTTTTCTCCATGCTCATAAAGTTGTTTTAGTGTTTTGTGCAGGCTAGAATATGCGGACACCTTCCCCTTGTTTTTTTCCATCAAATGTCTATCGGGAAAGCCACAAGCTTCTTTCCAGTGGTCTCCCAGTCACCGAGGAATTAGCTGGGTATCTGTTAGGCAGGCGGCTGTTCCCTTTCTCTTGCACAATCTTGTCAATGGGTCGATGTGACTTGGTTCATGATGACCCTCGGCCTTATGGGGATCCAAACTCCCTTCAATCCAAAGAAGCCTTGGTGGGTAGATCTCTAGTCAATGTAGATTCTTTGTATTGTCTCACGATGCTTCATAATTTGGGGAAACGATAAGTTCGAATTTGTTACCCTTCCGTTATTTGTCCCCTGAATTCCTAGAGTGTTGATCCGTTTCTGTTTCTGATTCCAACCTCACACCCCTGGTGAAATCTATCTTCTCGCCTTCCTGGGCTATATAAACGGGCCTCGGCAGTTGATCTAAGGATAACTCACTTTGCCTCAAACCTTTTGCACCCCTAGCATAGTTCCTGCTTTTCCGTAGGTCAGAGATCATGGAGAACAGCAAGAGGTTTCCTAAAAAGGTCCTCATCGGGTCTGCATCATCATGTCAGTGCCTTCATCGTCAGGAGGGTATATCTCATGATGCCTCCGCTGCCTTGGGGCCTTCCTCATCGACGGCTTGCCGCCAGCCCCCTTGCCATCAAATGAGGTGGATTGATAATGATGATCTGCTTGCCTCCATTGATCGACATGTCTAGAGTCTCGCTGAGTGTTTATCCCTTGTAGAATCGGCCCTGGCCATGGTTCGATGCAGATCACCTCCTGCGATCAATTCGGTGGAGGATAGGTTGGCCAAGGCCGAGGCTAGAATTGCGGGTGAGATACTTGTCATAACCTCTACTTCTTTTCAATTTTGTCTCTAAGACTCTGATCACCTCCCCTTTGGATCTTTTAGATCTATCTGCCCAACTGGAGAGCCTTCGATCAGCTACGGATCATGTGGCAGGATTTGTCAATGCCAGGGGTGCTGTTCCGGTGGTTCGTTTGCATGACATCCCGAATTGTGTCAGGGAGGTTGCTCTCCATGGCGTTCGTCATGGTGCTACCATGGCGTTGGCTGCCGCCCAAGCCCGTTTGGGCCAAAATCTTTAGCTTCTTCCCCATGGTTTTCTAGACGCAGCATACCCTGGGGAGCAGGAGCGCTTGGTCGAGGATTTCATGAGTGCCGCCAATTCTGTAGTTTTAATACCTTGGCTGATGACATAGTAGGCAAGGTTTTCCTCGGCCCGTAGTTTGTAATAGGCGATATTTAGCAGATAATTTTCCTATCTTGACACCATGCGCATTACTTTTGTTTATGCTTGCTTTTCCCCCACAGATGATACACATTGTACCGACTTTTACTCTTCTAAGTCTATTTTCGCACCAGCAGCGATACCTTTATGGTATTGGCCATTAGAGCTGTCAGTCGAGCGAATTGGTCGTTGAGTATTAATCCAAACATTAGGGTAATATTCCTTCAAATATTCCCTATTGATCTGCTGAATCCTTCTCCTCCTCCCAGCGTCTCCAAAATGTACCAGGCACGCAATGCCTGAGCCGATAAGGTTTCCCCTGATTAGGCGACCATACCGGCTGTCTCACTTTTTGGTCGTCATAAGTGTGTCTTTGAGAGCATTTCTAGATCAGCTGGAGAAGTCAATAGCCTGCGGGAGCTGATGTCACTTGACTAGAAATACCAAGAGCGACCCATGGTGCCCCAGACTCGAGATCTGCATGCCATCGCGGATCTTGTGTAGAACTGATCATATTCTTCATTGTTTACTCATGCTTCCTTCTTTGGCTAAAGAGCCGATTTGATATAGCCGATCCAGGCCCTTGGTTTAACCAAGTCCAAAAACACGGCTTTTATTACGAGAACCCTTCGATTTCCTGCCTTTTAGTTGCTCAGTGCTGTATTTCCATTGGCATTAGTGAAGTGGCGCTTCACCTTCCATTAATTGCTGTTGCCATTTACACGTCCTGAGGCACTCGTCCCTTCGCTTTAGGTCTTCAAATACCGGTTGGTGGTTTCAGCCTCGAATACATCCTTACTCACAACTGTTTCTCTGCTCTTCTCCGCCTATCAAAACCCTGTAGCGGTTCTCTTTCTCCCCTTCATAGATCCAATCATTCTTCCAAGGTCGGTGAAGATAACCGAGGTAAGCGCGCGGCGGAGGAAATCCTGGAGGAGAGTACACCAATGAACCAGCGTCTCCGACGCATGAAGTGAGATCAACATTTCTTGTTCATGATGATGAATAGTTCTGACTCGCCTGTAGGTTTGTTGTGAATGACAGCCTTCGTCCTCTCTCAAGGGCCGGTGGGCCTTCTGACGCTACATCTTCCATCCTAGCTTCATCGTCAAATTCCTCCGACTCCAATAATGGAGATGACGCTCGGCGCTACCTTCATGAGTGGAGGATGGTCTAGAATCATTATTCTGAGGCGACTTGGGAGAATGGCCAATTAGAGATTCACCTCGGGGTTTCTTAGGCCACCCTTCATGTGGCTGAGGAGGAGGCCAGCACCGTCCGAGCGCGGCTGGCTGAATTCGATGCCATGGTGGTGGGTAAGATGAATCCCATGAAGGCTTTTTACTATGACTTCCAGTATCTTCATCTTGGTCATCTTCTTGTTCTCGTGATTGTCAGCCCTAACAGCACAGTTGAAATCTCTCCAACTGGCGACGAACGTGGCCATAGACGCTGTCAATGCTCGAGGTTCCTCCATCAATGCTTGTCTCTAAGACGTCCTGGGCCGTATTCGGGAGATCGCCCTCCATGGCGTTCGTCATGGTGCGGCGGTGGTACTGACCGCAGCACAAGTCCGAACTGGGTACGAACTTCACACCATGGAAATAGGTTTCCCAATGGGCGATGGTCCTGAGGAGCACAAGGACCTACTTGAAGAATTCACCATGGCAGCAGAGGCCATAGTAGATATCACATCGACTCAGGATGTTGTGAACAAGGTCTTTGGTTAGTCTTTGCTTAGGGTAATCTGATGAACAACAATTCTTGTTCTTTCATGAATATGTTTCAATGTGATGCCTTCGTGCATGACTGTGAATGTCTCTTGCTCTTTTTGGTTTTTGCTCTTGAGGCAATACGCATCGTATCGGCTTTTACGCCTTCGAAGATCTTTACTTTTTGAACCAGAGGTGATACCCTTCTGGTACCGACTATTAGAGCCGAGAATGAATCGGCTATCGAATGTTGCCCGGGTGTCAGGATAACGTACCATAGAAACTTTCACATCAAAAGTCAAACGAGCAATCAACCCAGGTCGAACATCCTGTTAAGTGAAACATGACTTCTTCAAATCCATTAACTCTGAATTCGCCACCTTATCTAGCATTCATACATCGGACTAAACCTCATAACTAACACTTGTTTTCCTTTATTCCAATGGTCGATATGAAGCCGTAACCTTTTTTACTAAAATAAACTCTTAGAGCCGATCGCTTGCATCGACTATTGGCTTCCATTGCTGATCTTAATGAAGCCACCTTCCCATGACTTGCCAGAAAAACACTTGAAATCTCCTAGTTCCCAAAAGACTGGATCGGCTGTGGCGATGCTTATGGATTCATCAGCATGAACCAGTTCGACATCATCTCTATGCCATTGAATCAAACATTGATGCATGGTTGGCGGTATGCAGCAATTTGCATGAATCCAATCACAACCAAGGAGTAAACTGTATGATTCTTTCCCATCAATGACAAAGAATGTGGTGAGCAGAGTTTTACTCCCGATTGTCTGTTCGACGTTTATTGCCCCCCAAGTCTTGGATGTATGTCCTCCAAAGTCTCTAAGCATCATGTCGGTCTCAAGCAAATCTCCTGGTCCCTTGCCAAGCTTACGAAAAGTGGTGTATGGCATAAGATTGACAGAAGCACCTTCGTCCACCAACATCTTGTTCATCGACTTCCCATCAACAAAACCTTTCATATATAAAGCCTTTAGGTGCCGATGCTTGACTAGCTTATCAAATATTGCTTGCTGCACAATCATTAACTTGGCAACCATCTCTTCATACTCTGACTCATCGAAGTCTGAACAAACTTCCTGATCTATCGGAGCTCTAAATTCTAATGGTAACAGAAAAGCCATTTGGATATTAGCCGATGGTTGCTTCTTATCAGCTATCTGCTTGGTACGCCATACTTGAGTTTTACTGGGTGGCTGAGCCTGTTCCATCTCTCTGTTCCTTAGGCACTGCACCCTCCTCTTTTGGCTTTTCGTCAAATCTCCTAGGCACCACTGGCCTTCCTACCATGTGTATCTTCTTTTAGTGCCTTCCTCTTCATGATTAGCCCAGTCCTGTCCAATGACTCTTTTTCCCAACCGATCATGAACACTTTTGTTTTTTAAGTGCCGATCCATGTTGTTATGATGATATGCATCTTGAGCATGGATAGTCCGGTGGTTGGTTCGAGATTGCCTATACTCCCGATATTGATTGCTACATTCTGGATAGTCATGTTTGGTAGGCAACTTCAAACCTTTATTCCAGCAATGCCTAAAGAAGGGACAATTCTAATGTAATTCAGCTTGTTCCCTTTCATACCTCTCTTCTTCTAATTGATGCTGGTATGCTTAATCTTTTAACCAACATTGATAATCCTTTTCCTTCTGTCGCTATCATTTATTCAACAGAATCCGAGATGTGACCCACGTCTTTGACGTCTCTGCTTTCGACGTCTTCCTCTACTCGTATCGGCTCTTTTGTTCGGCATGACGTCTTCTAATCTCTCTATACACATCAGCCGATATTTGCATTTCGGGATTGACTGTCCTAGCTTCTCTCGATTTGGTCGATGTTAGGACCTTGGTTTTTCCTTTGAACAGCCTAGCTTCAACCATGTTCTGATCTCCTTGGAAAGGATTATCATCGACTTTTATCTTTTGAGGTGTATCGAATTTGAGCCTCCCTTGCTGAATAGCTCTGTGTATATGCTGCATGAAGATTCTGCATTCATTAGTGGAATGAGAAGTAGCGTTATGGAATTTGCAGAACTTCTTGTTCTTCAACTGATCAGGGGGCAACATGACATGACCATCGAGCAACTTGATTTGCCCCTTCTCAAGCAAGAAATCAAAGAGCTTGTCCAATTTGGTAACATCAATGTCATAACTCTCCTCAACTCCTCTTCCCCAAGGATTTGGCACCATCACTGTCTTCTTGCCCTAATTCCATTCAGCTGTAGCAACCTCTTCTTCTTCTTCTTCATAGCCATCATCGACTGAATATGGATCGTAAGCTTCGGCCACTGAGGTACTCTTCTAGAATCAGGTATCTCTGCGTATGCTCTGGAATTGGCTGTTAAGTGCTGCCACTCATTGAGCCAATTGACCCAAGTTGTCAAATTCCTGTCCCAGCAGTTTCTCTTTTCATATCGGCAGTATTCCTTGGACGGATAAAGCGACTAGTTGATCATTGGCCAAGCTCAACGAGAAACACAGATTCTTAGTCTCTCGGAATCTCTGAAGAAATTCAGTGCCCGATTCATTAGTCCTCTGTCTCATGGTTGTCAAATCGTTTATTTTCTTCTCTCTAGTCCTAGTGTAAAAATATGTATGAAACTTCTTCTCCAGGTTGGTTCAATTGGCAATGGAGTTGACTAGTAATGATGAGAACCAAGTGAAGGCTGGTCCTGACAGAGACAAGGAGAAGAAACGAACTCGATGGGCATCCTCAACTGATGCTTTGCCCAATTGTGTAAGATACCGACTGACGTGTTCTATTATGCTTGTACCGTCTTGACTAGTGAACTTGGCAAACTCTAGGAGCCTGTAATTTGTAGGAAGAGCGACCAAATCATACCATTCTGGATATGGGTGTTTGTACAAAAAAGTCACTCCTTTTGGCTTCAGACCGAACTGATTCTTCATTATCTCGGTCACCTTGAGCAGCAACTCGTCAACTTGTGGATTTGGATTTCTCGGTACTTGCTGACCCGTTTGTGGATTGAAATCCCGCATGCCTTGATATCCTGGATTTGATATCATGTGGAGGGTGTTATAATCCATGCCATAATGATAGCCTTATAGAATCTCAATCTGTTGGGTCCTTTGCTGGCTTGCTGCTTGAAGTCTCTGATTATAGACATAAGGATCTTTATCTCTACGAACCCTCTAAACGGATGGTGCTATCTTCTGAGCCAACGATGGTATGTGGCTTGATGTGCCAAAATTGATCATCTGGTTTTGACTTTGTCCCGCCGACTACTGCACATGTTGTACTGACGGTCCAGGATTGTACTGTATCTGATTTGTAGTAGTACCTAGAGTTTGTTTAGATGAACCTTGAAGTGTCTGGACGCCACCATTACCAGTTGGTGCTACTTCTTGATGACTGGTACCGACTTGATTAGTCCCTTGGGTCAATAGATCTAGAATATTATAACAAGTCTATCCAACCTGACCAACTAGAATTCCATGAATCGCCTCTTTCATGGCGTTGTGAAATGCGTCAACAAAAGCTTCATTGCGGCTTGATATGGCATCACGAATAGACTTGTCTATGGCTTCTATAAAGAAATGCCTGTCTTCAGCTTCGACCGTATCTATCTACCCATTTAGTAGAACTCTTGGTAGTGGAAATTTCTGAATAATTGTGCTGTCACGTGTTTTGGTGTAGGACAACAAACACTTCTTCTGAAATTCTTCTGTAGCTTTGTTGATGGTATCCTTATCTTCATCAGACAGGTCTTCATAATGTACCATAAGGATGCTGTCGTTGTTGTGAACCGCCAAGACGACTGTGGTGTCCCACCGGGCGTGCCAGAAATGTGTGTCGACACAGAATTTCATCCCGTGCCAAGGACACACGCAGCAAGCCGGAAGAGTCTGCTCGATGGAGCAGATCCGCCTAGCTTCAACGTAGGGGTGGTCGATCCTACGCAATCCTTCCAAGGCGTGCCAATCAATTTGACCCTGTAATTGACAAGGAGAGAAAGTTCATCAGTAGTTAAGGGCAGAGCTTGCCGGTGTTGCCAAACAGTCCCGAATGTACGGCTGTGAGAGCCGATATGAAAGGAAATCAGCTAAATAGCCGATTCCAGTATATTCATGAGAATAAGTCAGTTAGAGCTCATGGGATCGTGTGAGGAGAATCGGTTATCATTCAGGATAAACATCATTTAAACAAATATTAATGAATGACAATAAGATATCAATGATGATCGGTCCATACCGAGCCAATGATTACGAGCAACCAAACTCCTTTTTATATAAAGAAACAATTCAACATCACTTAATCATTTAATAAAGATAAATATAATGAACATGTTAGATCTCATCTATCGCCATGACCAGTGGGGCATGAGGCAGAATCATACAGGCCGTAGAAACAACAATAGACTCGACGACCCTAACTCATTACTAATATTAGTGGGGCATGAGGCAGAATCATGCAGGCCATAACACAATAACAAGATCATGAGGCTAACACATCTTTCAACTTATCTCTACTTCAATGATCTCATGATGTGAACTATCCGTGAAAGCATTCGATATCGGCTAAATAGCCGATTCAGGCATAGCGCATAGTTAAGGTCATGTCTTCTTAGGAACGGGTCTATTAACCAACGATCCCCACTTCACAGTGCCAACAGTGGGTGAGAGGTAGAATCCCACAGGCCATGATGACGAGCCATGAAACGGTTCTCGCTAACCGATAGATCTACTCAAGATCAAACATGCCTTAACCGCACGCTATGCATGATTAAGATTGACGCAAAACAGCCGATAAAAACATAACTCATCGCTTAAGATGTAGATTAGATCAGTTTTAGATTAGCAAACGATGAGTTAAACAAGATATAAGGCCAATCCAGATCAATCTAAATTGGGTAGAGTGATATTGCTGTAATTAGATAAGCAATGAAAGCAATAAGCAATATCGATAACTTAATGAATCTACCAAAGACTGCCATTCTAAGATAGAGCTAATAACTTGACCTTGATCCAATTCAAGCAGTGGGGTGTGAGGCAGAATCACACAGGCCATACTTGAATTAGGCAAGAGTCGATAACTAGCTTATACTAGAGCCGCAGTGGGGGTCGACCGGATCGATGCAGCCATACGAATAGAGGTATAAATCATGATGGTACTTACAACAAGCAGTAGAGGTCGACCGGATCGATGCAGCCATACTTGCCAAAGAACTCGCCGAGATCTACTCTACTCCTACTCCTAAGGGGTGGCCAGAGCCGAAAAAAGTAATTAACTTATATTTGATTGATTGATTGATCTTTACAATAGCCGGGGTTTGGTATTTATACCTGGGGCCTAAAATGAACCATACTCGAGTACGACTTAATACAATCTTTGGCATAATGAAAACATTCCT
Organism: Miscanthus floridulus; assembly: GCF_019320115.1. NCBI lineage: Eukaryota > Viridiplantae > Streptophyta > Magnoliopsida > Poales > Poaceae > Miscanthus > Miscanthus floridulus. The sequence continues at coordinate 14,604,602 of NC_089588.1, forward strand.
AATTTAAGATAACTTGGACTCTAATCTTTCCCTTTTTGTAGAGTCCAGCATGTCTTATCTGAGCGCCGATCATAGCCTCTATCGTTATCTGCTGGCGCTATCTGAAGAAAGTCGATTCTAGCGTTGCATCCGAATCAGCTGGTTTTGATCTGTATGCAACTGATCCCTTGCTGTCATGATCCTAGGAGCTCCCAAGCTTCTGAGATCCTTCTACCAAATTCCGGTGTAAACAATATATATATAACAAATTTATATATATCAGTACACAGTCGTCTTTACCCATTGGCACTTGAACAAAGGTACCTTAAAAGTAGATGCATAGTTTAGTTCCCATATCTCCTCTATGAGGCCATAATATGTTTGCTTATTTCCATTAGGGTCGGTGGCATCTATGCGGACACCACTGTTTTGGTTGGTGCTCCTTTTATCTTGGGCTACTGTGTAAAATGTATTCCCATTTATCTTGTACCCTTTGTATGTGACGATATGCCATGATGGCTACCTAGCCAACAAATACAGTTGCTCATCAATACTCTCATCACCCTGACATTCTTTTCATAACCAGTCGCTGAAAGTTTCCATGTGCTGACGCGTAATCCAAGCTTCAGACTTCCCTAGAAACTCGGATTGGAGCAACTCTTTATGTGTCTCGATATACGGATCCACCAAGGAGAAGTTTTGTAGAATTGTGTAGTGTGATTTATTAAAATAATTGTCCTGCGTACCAATATATGGTTTCTTCCCTAGTGTCCCCTTTCCACTTAGTCTCCCCTCGTGTCGCGATTCAGGAACACCAATCGGGTCAAGGTCGGGAATAAAGTCAACACAAAACTCAATGACCTCCTCTGTTCCATAGCCCTTGGCGATGCTTCCTTCTGGCCGAGCACGGTTGTGAACATATTTCTTTAGGACTCCTATGAACCTCTCAAAGGGGAACATGTTGTGCAGGAACACATGATCGAGAATGCTAATCTCCTTGACCAGGTGAATAAGGAGGTGTGTCATGATATTAAAGAAGAAAGGAGGGAAAACCAACTCAAAGCTAACAAGACATTGAACCACATCATTTTGTAGTTTAGCTAGATCCATTGGATCGATTGCCTTCTGAGAAATTGCATTGAGGAATGCACATACCTTCATGGTGGCTAGACGTACATTTGGAGGTAGAATATCTCTTAATGCAACTAGAAGCAATTGCGTCATGAGCACGTGGCAGTCATGGGACTTTAAGTTTAGGAAATTCTTCTCTGGCACATTTATTATACCCTTTATATTCGAGGAGAATCCAGATAGTACCTTGATGCTTGCTAGGCATTGAAACATGCTTTCCTTCTCTTCTTTGCTAAGAGTGTAGCTGGTAGGACTTAAGTAATGGCGTCCATCATCTGTCTTCTCTGGATGCAGGTTGTCTTGTTCTTTCAAACACTGCAGGTCCTATTGTGCTTCAAGTGTGTCCTTAGGCTTTCCATACACACCCATGAAGCCTAGAAGGTTCACACAAAGATTCTTTGTTAGGTGCATCACGTCGATCGCGCTACGAACCTCTAGGACTTGCCAATAGGGTAGCTCCCAAAATATAGACTTCTTCCATATGGGTGCGTGACCGTCGGCGTCGTTTAAAATAGGTTCACTGCCATATGCCTTTCCAAATACTACTTTCACATCCTTGACCATATTGAGTACATCCACACTAGTTTGGTTGCCTAGCTTGGTCTAGTGGTCTGCCTTACCTTTAAAATGCTTGCCTTTCTTTCTTAGGGTTGATTCGTAGAAAGAAATCGACGATGGCCAAGGTACATGACCTTTCGATATTTTTTCAAGAATATACCTTTAATGTCATCAAAACAGTGCATGCATGCATTATATCCCTTGTTTGAATGTCCTAAAAGATTACTTAGAGCAGACCAATCATTGATTGTTACGAACAACAATGCTCATAGGTCAAAGTGCTCCTGTTTGTGCTCATCCCACACACGTACACCTGGTCTATTCCACAAAAGTAAAAGTTCTTCAACTAGTGGCCTCAGGTACACATTGATGTCGTTGCCAGGTTGCCTTGGGCCTTAGATGAGCACTTGCATCATGATAAACTTATGCTTCATGCATAACCAGGGAGGAAGGTTGTAGATACATAGAGTAACAGGCCAAGTGCTATGACTACTGCTCTGCTCCCTGAAAGGATTCATACCATCCGTACTTAAAGCAAACCTTATGTTTCTTGCATTATTTGCAAACTCCAGGAATTCTCTATCGATTGCTCTCCACTGGGACCCATCAGCAGGGTGTCTCAACATATTGTCTACCTTACGGCCTTCTTTGTGCCATCGCAACAACTTTGCATGGTTTTTGTTTCTGAACAGATGTTTGAAGTGTGGTATTATAGGAGCATACCACATAATCTTGGCAGGGATTTTCTTCGTGGGACGTTCGCCCTCAACATCACCAGGGTCATCTCGCCTGATCTTATACCACGATGCATGATATACCAGGCATGCATCTAACTTCTCATACTCCTCGCCATGATAGAGGATGCAAATATTAGGACATGCATGTATCTTCTGGATTTCTAATCCCAAAGGGCAGACTACCCGTTTTGCTTCGTACGTAGTGGTGGGCAATTCGTTATCCTTCGGAAGCATCTTCTTTTGGATTTTCAGTAACTCCCCAAATCCATTGTCAGATACACCATTCTTTGTCTTCCATTACATCAATTCTAGTGTGGTACCCAACTTTTTCTGCCCCGCATCACAAGTTGGGTATAGCGATTTCTTGTGATCCTCTAGCATGCGCTCAAACTTGATCTTCTCCTTTTCACTTTGACATTCTCTTTGTGCATCAAGAATGGCCTGACCAAGATCATCAGCGGGCTCATCTTCTGCCCCTACCTCTTCTTCAGCTTCCCCCATTGCAGTATCATTGAAGGCACCATATTCAGCAATAATGTCATCATCGTCCCATTGTTCTTCTTCACCTTCTTCCATTACAACCCTAGTTTCTCCGTGCTTCGTCCAGCAAATATAGTTTGGCATGAAACCTGACTTCAACAAGTGTGAATGAAGACTCCTTGAGCTAGCATATTCCTTCAAATTCTTACATATGGCACATGGGCATCACATGAAACCATCGCATTTGTTTGCCTCGGCCACACGTAAGAAAGAATGTACGCCCTCAATGAACTCTTGGGAGCGGCGATCAGCATTGTACATCTAATGCCGGCTCATCTGCATTACATGACATACATACCATATTAAAACCTAGAACATAATTAGTTAATTATACAACATGCATGCCACCGCACAAGGTATTAATTTATGAAAGTTTCGCTACAATGTAGATAATCCCAACTACCACTAAAAAACTAAAGCTAAAATGCACTTCAGCGGCATAAGGATTTTGTGACCAATCCCAACTAAAACAAATAGATCATGCATTTGTTCAACATCTATGGGCTTCTTCTGTAGGATCACTGCCTCATCAACCATCGTAGCCACCTGTGCAAGAGAGTTTTGCACGTGTTCAACATACTCTTTCTCCCAGTACCAGCCTGAACATCCAGTGCCAACCCACTGAAATTAAAACAAAAAATTAGAACTTTAATCACAATCATCATGAAAATAAGTATAAATTAACCATAATCATCAAATGTGATAAAATAACTCACATTGCGATCAGAACACTTGTAGAAGATATGGCCCTTGTTGGGACACTCTTTCCTCACCCGGTACTCCATCATAATCTTCTCCTCACACTTGCCGCATGCAATGAGAGGGAGGTCCGGCCTCAGTCGCTTTGGAACCCAATGAGAGGCCGAGGACCCAGAAGCAGTTGTCATCTACTCTCTATACTCATTTTTAATATAATATAAATTTATCATTTTATAAACAAATAAAATTTAAAAAACTCTAAAATTCTCTATATCTCTAAACCATAAAGTGTGCTATGCATGCTAGAAATAAAAGCTGAATACTAGTTTTAAATAACTACTTTAACCTTCCTTCATCCAAATATGCAAACTTTAAAGTGATTTTGAGCTTAAATGGCTTACAAATAATAAAAAAATCCACCATAAAAAACCACATATATCTAATCCACAAAATGAGATATGCTACTTATGAAACATGAGAGTATAAAGTTGGTAACCTTTAGAACCGAAGAATCGATAGAGGAATTGAAGAAATCTTGTGATTACCGGCGATGAGGAAGAAGAGAGGCCGGCGATGAAGCAAGAACACTGAGCTCGAAGTGGCTTGGGCTCGGGGAGGAAGAAGGGGTATATAGGAGGGGATCTTTAGTCCCGGTTGGAGATAGCAACCGGGACTAAAGGTCCCTTTCTAGTCCTGGATGGAGCCTCCAGCCGGGAGTAGACTTTTACTCCCAGTTGGAGGGATCGATCGGGAGTAAAAGTTAACCTTTAGTCCCGGTTGGTAGCTCCAATCAGGACTAAAGGTCCTCTACAGCAAAAGCCTGTCGCAGTAGCCGTTGGGCTAGGACCTTTAGTCCCAGTTGGAGCTACTGTGGGGGTATGGCCCCCGAATACCCACGATAGACCACATGGGCTGCGCCCCCAGGGGTGGCCCAGCCCACAAGATCAAGGCGTGCATGGCACTGCTCGGCATGCATCGCAAGACATTATATAGTACCAAATAGGATACTTACCTTATAACCCTGCTCCTCTAGACTATATAAGGAGAGGCAGGGGTCCCCTAGCAGACAAGATACATCACGATCCATCGAGATCTATCTACTACATCTCAATACAATACACCAAAGACACATGACGTAGGGTATTACGTCGATCAGACGGCCCGAACCTATCTAAATCGCTATCTCTACGCCTTGTGTCACCATCCAGTTCCTGATTACGCGCACCCCCACCGACAAATCTACCATCACGGGATACCCCTCGGTGGACTGCCGATGATATTCTGTCAATAGTTGGCGCGCCAGGTAGGGGTGTGCGCTTGATCCATGGCGAGCCAGCTGGATCTTAAATCAACAACATGTTCTCATCATCAATCTTGTGGAGATCCATGCCGGTCGACGATGACGATTCATCATTAGCTACATCAGCCCCCATGACAGCAGATCCGATCTCGGAGCCACCTCCGAGGTCGTCTTCACCAACAACTCACCGCCCGCCAGGTGTTCGCCGTCAACGCCAACCAGATAGCACCATACGCCACCAACCTGATGCTCCGTCTAAAGCTAAGTCATGTTTTAATATTCTTTTAAATATTCTCCTATCTTCGTTAATCGCCATAATGTTTCTTCGAACTATTTTCTCCATATTTGCTCTCCAAACGATTTTATAAACCCCCGAACAGTCATGTTGATGCTCAGACACCTCTAGAGACGGCCCTGTCTCTGGCTCCTCCCTACACGTGCTACGGGCTCCGCGCTCTGCGTTATGGGTGGTCAGCAACGGCTCCTTGGTCACGCCTGTTCCTCCTACACGTGCACGGGCTCCACGCTCGATGTTATGGACTATGGGCTAGCTAGGTCTGGAGACTCAGCTACACACTAACTGGTCGGGCGGTTTATATTAAATATAATTACATCTTCACACCAACTGATCGTCAAGCTACATACGCTATTTTTTCTCTAGAGTTCATTTATTTTTACATCATGTACTACCCGTTCTACATGTTTGTATTGCAGGATCATCATCTAGGTGATCAGACCACCTGGTGCTCAGACTTCTCCACCGATCAACTGGTCGGACCGCTTGGTTCATGGACTCCATCGCCGATCAGTTGATCAGACTATTCGTCGGCCGCTTCTACTCAATGCTCACATCGCCGCTGACTAGTTGACCAGACTGTTCACCACTCGTGCTTCATCACCAGCTACGCTGGTTACTCCTCAACGCTCGGATTCTTCGTGATAGAGGACTAAGTGGGCACACTTCACCGCACGAACATCGCCAGCTACTCCGGGGACTCCTCGGTGCTTGAACATCGCTGCCTACACCGGGGACTCCTCGGTGCTCGGTCATCGCCAGTGACACTAGGGACTCCTCGCTCCTTGGTGCTCGATCTTCGCCAGCGACGCTGGGGACTCCTCGCTCTTCGGTGCTCGGACATCGCCGCCTACACCGGGGACTCCTCGTTCCTCGGTACTCAGTCATCGCCAGCGACGCCGGGGACACCTCGCTCCTCGGTGCTCGGACATCGCTGCCTATGCCAGGGACTCCTCGCTCCTCGGTGCTCGGACATAGCCGCCTACGCCGGGGACTCCTTGCTCCTCGATGCTCGGTCATCATCAGCGATGCCGGGGACTCCTCGCTCCTCAGTGCTCGGTCATCGCCAGCGACGCCGAGGACTCCTCGCTCCTCGGTGCTCAGTCATCACTAGCAACACCGAGGACTTCTCGCTCCTTGGTGCTCGGTCATCGCCAGTGACGTCGGGGACTCCTCGTTCCTCGGTGCTCGGTCATCGCCAGCGACGTCGGGGACTCCTCACTCCTCAGTGCTCGGTCATCGCTAGTGATGCTGGGGAGTCCTCATTCCTTGGTGTTCGGTCATCGCCAACGACGCCGGGGACTCCTCACTCCTCGGTGCTCGGTAATCGTCAGCGACGCTGAGGACTCCTCGCTCCTCGGTGCTCGGTCATTGCCAGCGACGTCGGGGACTCCTCGCTCCTCGGTGCTCGGTCATCGCCAGCGACACCGGGGACTCCTCGCTCCTCAGTGCTCAATCATCGCCAGTGATGCCGGGGACTCCTCGCTCCTCGGTGCTCGGTCATCGCCAGCGACGCCGGGGACTCCTCGTTCATCGGTGCTCGGTCATCGCCAGCGACGCCGGGGACTCCTCGCTCCTCGATGCTCGATCATCGCCAGTGACACCGGGGACTCCTCGCTCCTGATGCTCGGTCATCGCCAGTGACGCCAGGGACTCCTCGCTCCTCGATGCTCGGTCATCGCCAGCGATGCTGGGGACTCCTCGCTCCTTGGTGCTCGGTCATCGCCAGTGACATCAGGGACTCCTCGCTCCTCGGTGCGCGGTCATGGCTAGCGACGCCAGGGACTTCTCGTTCCTCGGTGCTCGATCATCACCAGCGATGCTGGGGACTCCTCGTTCATTGGTGCTCGGTCATCGCCAGCGACGCCGGGGACTCCTCGCTCCTCGGTGCTCGATCATCGCCAGTGACGCCGAGGACTCCTCGCTCCTGATGCTCGGTCATCGCCAGCGACGCTGGGGACTCCTCACTCCTCGATGCTTGGTCATCGCCAGCGATGCCGGGGACTCCTCGCTCCTTGGTGCTCGGTCATCGCCAGTGATGTCAGGGACTCCTCGCTCCTCGGTGCGCGGTCATGGCCAGCGACGCTAGGGACTCCTCGTTCCTCGGTGCTCGGTCATCGCCAGCGACGCCGGGGACTCCTCGCTCCTCGATGCTCGGACATCGCCAATGACGCCGGAGACTCCTCGTTCCTCGATGCTCGGTCATCACCAGCGACGTCGGCGACTGCTCGCTCGTCGGTGCACGGTCATCGCTAGCGACGCCGGGGACTCCTCGCTCCTCGGTGCTCGATCATCGCCAGCGATGTCGAGGACTCCTCGCTCCTCGTTGCTCGGTCATGGCCAGCGACGCTGGGGACTCCTCGTTCCTCGGTGCTCTGTCATCGCCATCAACGCCGGGGACTCCTCGCTCCTCGGTGCTCGGTCATCGCCAGCGACGCCGGAGACTCCTCGTTCCTCGGAGCTCGGTTATCGCCAACGATGCCAGGGACTCCTCGCTCCTCGATGCTCGATCATCGCCAGCGACGCCGGGGACTCCTTGCTCCTCGGTGCTCGGTCATCGCCAGCGACGCCGGGGACTCCTCGCTCCTCGGTGCTCGGTCATCGCCAGCGATGCCAGGGACTCCTTGTTCCTCGGTGCTCGGTCATCGCTAGCGATGCCAGGGACTCCTCGCTCCTCGGTGCTCGGTCATCACCAGCGATGCCGGGGACTCCTCGTTCCTCGATGCTCAGTCATCGCCAGCGACGCTGGGGACTCCTCGCTCCTCGGTGCTCGGTCATCACCAGCGATGCCAGGGACTCCTCGCTCCTCAGTGCTCGGTCATCGCCAGCGACGTCGGGGACTCCTCGCTCCTCGGTGCTCGGTCATGGCCAGCGATGCCGGGGAGGTGCTCTGTCATCGCCAGCGACGCCGGGGACTCCTCGCTCCTCGGTGCTCGGTCATCGCCAGCGATGCCGGGGACTCCTTGTTCCTCGGTGCTCGGTCATCGCTAGCGATGCCAAGGACTCCTCGCTCCTCGGTGCTCGGTCATCACCAGCGATGCCGGGGACTCCTCGTTCCTCGATGCTCAGTCATCGCCAGCGACGCTGGGGACTCCTCGCTCCTCGGTGCTCGGTCATCACCAGCGATGCCAGGGACTCCTCGCTCCTCGGTGCTCGGTCATCGCCAGCGACGTCGGGGACTCCTCGCTCCTCGGTGCTCGGTCATGGCCAGCGATGCCGGGGACTCCTCGCTCCTCGATGCTCGGTCATCGCTAGCGACGCCGGGGACTCCTCGCTCCTCAGTGTTCGGTCATCACCAGCGACGCTGGGGACTCCTCGCTCCTCGGTGCTCGGTCATCGCCAGGAACCCCGGGGACTCCTCGCTCCTCGATGCTCGGTCATCGCCAGCAACGCCGGGGACTCCTCGCTCCTCAGTGCTCGGTCATCGCCAGCGACACCGGGGACTCCTCACTCCTCGGTGCTCGATCATCTCCAGCAACATCGGGGACTCCTCGCTCCTCGGTGCTCGGTCATCGCCAGCGACGCTGGGGACTTCTCGTTCCTCGGTGCTCGGTCATCGCCAGCGACGCCGGGGACTCCTCGCTCCTTGGTGCTCGGTCATCGCTGGGGACTCCTCGTTCCTCGGTGCTTGGTCATCGCTAGTGATGCCAGGGACTCCTCGCTCCTCGGTGCTCGGTCATCGCCAGCGACGCCGGGGACTCCTCGCTCCTCGGTGCTCGGTCATCACCAGTGATGCCGGGGACTCCTCGTTCCTCGGTGCTCGGTCATCGCCAGCGACGCTGGGGACTCCTCGCTCCTCGGTGCTCGGTCATTGCCAGCAACGCCGGGGACTCCTCGCTCCTCGGTGCTCAGTCATCGCCCACGACGCCGGGGACTCCTCCCTCCTCGGTGCTCGGAGATCGCCAGCTATGTCAGGGACTCCCTTGGTGGTCGAATCTTGCTACGTCTCGTCGGTGTGCTATCAAGTTGCTCCATGCTGTTTGGATCAGGGTGCTGATCTTGGGCAGCACATCTGGGGTCTTGATATGCACATATCGGATGACGTCGGCAAGCTTTCAGACTTCTTTTTCTTTGACCCTGCTATAAGATTCATTCTTCATCTTCTAGCAGGCTCGGGGACTAAGTGGGCACACTTCACCTTGCGGTGAATGTGCTTGTTCTTATCTCGAGGCTACGCCCGGGGACTGACTGCCTGCTCGGCTGGTCTTCTACTTTCTGACCCTGGCACCACGTGACTACGTCATCTATTGTCAGACTCGGGGACTACCTGTGGGGGTATGGCCCCCGGATACCCACGGCAGACCACATGGGCTGCGCCCCCAGGGGTGGTCCAGCCCACAAGATTAAGGCGTGCACGACGCTGCTCGGCGTGCACCACAAGACATTGTATAGTACCAAATAGGATACTTACCTTGTAACCCTGCTCCTCCAGATTATATAAGGAGAGACAGGGGTCCCCTAGCAGACAAGATACATCACGATCCATCGAGATCTATCTACTACATCTCAATATAATACACCAAAGATACTGGACATAGGGTATTACATCGATCAGACGGCCCGAACCTGTCTAAATCGCTGTCTCTGCGCCTTGTGTCATCATCCGGTTCCTGATTACGCGCACCCCCACTGACAAATCTACCATCGCGGGATACCCCTCGGTGGACTGCCGACGATATTCTGTCGACAGCTACCAACCGGGACTAAAGGTTTCTCTAGTCCCGGGCGCGAAAAATACCGAGACTAAAGCCAAATTTCGAAGTGGATCAAAAGTCGTTTCTCTATTAGTGATGGTGAATGCAAAGAGAGAGTTTCAACCCATTTTTGGGTGCACCTCCACATAACTAAGCCTGTGAACGTAGAAATTGTCTCCCTTTGACTATCTACGTATAAGCTCTTATTTTATATATAACACATATGCACAACTTTTCATATAACATGGATATAGCTAGGAATCCTAATCAAATAAATCTCTCCAATTTTGAGTTAGCTAAATAAGAATCCTAATCTAAATTGAATAGAAAAAATAAAAGTAAAATTCTACATCTTATATGTACATCGTACTCTACGCAAAGCGTTTTTTTTTTGGGTTTTGTCGTTTTTCTCTGTTCTCTTTGCTCCCGTTTTCCTTTCCTCTGTGACCGTGTCTGTTTCCTACTCCTTTTTTTTTCTGGACGCCCTCTCTGTCCAAACAAACGTCCGTCTAATCCGAGTAGGTTCCGATTTTTCCGTGGCCGTCTAATTCTCAACATACATACTACTGATACATCTTTTTCTATTTGATTAGAATTCCTATTCAGATTTAGGATCAGAGAGATCTATTTAGGTTAGAATTTCTAGCTATATATATATATATATATATATATATATATATATATATATATATATATAAAACAGGAGGACTGGAAATAAATAAAGTCAGTTTTTCACTTTTTCATATTTAATGAGTTAGGGGAGGTGGACGAAAAAATGACCTGAAATTTTGCCTTTTTAGTATTAGGTAAGTATAGATATATTAGATATAGATATGATTGATTCTAAGCTAATGCACCTTGAGGAGGACTTGGTCTCTTGCCAGGCACCAATGGCGTCGTGGTAGGACTGGTCTCTTTGTCGGGCACGAACTTCGGATTGCGGGCATCAAGGCAATATATGGTGGACGATTACGTTATGTGAAGTAAAAAGCCAGGTTGGTAAAGATGCTTTGCTATATAGAAAGTAAAATAAGATTTTGTCTAATTTATTTTCTATTTGAATTAGGATTCTTATTCCTATTCAGTTTATTTAGGCTCGGAGAGATCTATTTGTCCTAACTATCTAGGGTCATATAAGTCTAGACGGAACAAACTTTCGACTACCGGTAGTTAGGAGGAGGGAGATGAAAAAATAGATGGACGAAAAAAATGATCGAAGATTTTGTCTCTTTATTATTAGGTATATAGATATAGATTTGCTAGGTTCGTTGAATCTGCTCGCAAGAAACCTATGGATAATATGCCTTAATGTCTCGATGCCAGATTCATTGGCTAATAAGGCCACAGTTGAGTTACTTTAAAAGTCAATCTATTTTTCCTACTGGTGTCACAACGACTGACACCATAACGATTGAACCTAAGTTTTGGTTTCATGTGGGACCATATGGTAAAGTCAGTGGCGGAGCCACTGCCCGGTCACGCGGGCGGCCGGCAGGGCTCATGTGTAAAGTTGAAAACAAAATTTTCTTTATATTCAAGAACTCTATAATTTGTTAGCAAATTATTTTTGCATAACAAGGATCGTTCAGACTTGCCGCGATCAGGTCCTCCCGCGGCGGTCTACCGCGTGGCGGCGGCGGCCAAAGGTGGTGGTGGAGATCAAGCGGAAGGTGGACGAGGGTTGTAACACGCTGCTGTGCTGCCAGAACTTGCCGCGATCGACGCGATGAGGCCGGAGGATACAAGGGCTCGCCGCCGATGACGACGATAACCATCAGGCGCGGCCGTCCCATCGGAAGATGGAGAGCGACGACCTCGCCGATAAATGTCGGAAAAATAATGGGATCCCTGGACACAATTATATTTTTTCGGGTGTATTGGACAAAACCGGTTGAAAAAAATTTTAGTGTGATCGACCACCCAAGCAGTGTTTCTAGATTCCAATCGGAAAAATAATAGCTCCCGTAATTTACACTGGTATTTCATCAAATATTTACACTGGTATTTGATGAAATACCAGGCTTCCCAGCAGGGCCTTGAAAGGGTCATCATGGGGAAAAAATTCCTATGGTATATTTTTGTTTTTTTTTTTCCAACTATAACTGAAGTTATCACATTTTTTTGGATAAAAAAAGAATTAATGGTGACATCGCGATGGTAACAATGATTATGAGAAGCGGGATGGAAGGAACCTTGCGGAAGAACTCGTCGAGCGCGTCCTCTGATTCGAAGGCGACGTCGCGCGTCTGACGCACCCACACACAGGTTAATCGGTCGGAGCCGGTCCGGCGCTTGTGGTCGGCGTCGCGAAGGAAGGCCTGCAGCCACTCCAGCCGGTCCCGCAGCAGCATCATGTCGTCTCCCACCTCTAGCAGCACCTTGGCCTCACTCGCTGCGAGCTCTCTGAATTTTGAGAGCACCGCCGCGATCGCCGTCTCCGCCATAATTGTTCTCTCTCTAGCTCGTATGTCTCTCTTCGCTCGCTCTGTTCACTCCCAGACCCTCATCGTGTTCTTGTGTTGTTATGTGGGGAAGGCCTGTGATCCGTCCAACAAGTATGTATCTTTAGAGACGGTAAACTGATATTTATAGAGGTGGATATGGTAAACGCCTGTGCCAAAAGGCTTGTTGTGTAGAACAAGATTTATATAGCCGTTGCCCTCGACCACACCATGAGTGTGTGAATGTGTCATTCTGGTTTTGCCCTATGTTAAACAATATAATTTGATTAAATTAATAAAAATATAAATATTTATGAAATATATTTTATAGTAAATCTATTCAATGTCATAAATGTTCATAATCTTCTCTACAAATAAGGTCAGACATAAGAAATTTTTATCTATGACAACCAAAACGTCACTCTTTGCACGATGAAGTTATATAGAGTCAGTCTAAGATTGTTAAGGAGACTTGCATGGTCGTATAAATATATAGGACCGCACTTGACTAATCTAGGTAACATGGGAAAATATTAAGTGCACGATGAAGTTATAGAGTCAGTCTAAGAATGTTAAGGAGACTATTTTCACTGGACTGGAGGTCATATAAATATATAGGACCGCACTTGACTGATCTAGTCAACGTGGGAAAATATTAAGTGCTCGATGAAGTTATAGAGTCAGTCTAAGATTGTTAAGAGACTTGCATTGATCCGGAGGTCCTATAAATATATAGGACCACACTTGACTAATCTACCTAACATGGGAAAATATTAAGTGCAAACCACATCTTATGTGGAATCATAAAAGTCCTCAAGAGAAACATACTTAGAAGCCTTTTAAAAAAATAAATGAAACTATGCACATCCGATCCTAGTGCATCCATAGATGTACATTGCCACAAAATTTAGGATTCCAACTCGTTTTTAAAAATATTAAAAATAACAAATTTCATGTGTATATAAACTACTCTATCCATTCCAAATTATAAATCATTTTGACCTCTCTAGATTCATAATAAAAACCATGTATTCAAAACATATATATATATATATATATATATATATATATATAACTATGTACCTAGCAAAAGCCATAACAACTTATAATAATTTGGAATAGAGGTGTCGGTGTTTTGGAACCGGGGGTCCCTCTACCGACGAGTGAATTTGTGCTGCGTGCCCCTAATCCCGGATGGTAATGCGAAGAGACACAAGGTTTATACTGGTTCAGGCAATCGAGGCCCTACGTCCAGTCTGAGAGATCGATCTTATGTTCTTTGCATCGGAGTGCTCGTAGTAGGGGGTTACAAGCTAGGTGAGAGAGGGAGCTAGCCCCAGGTCTCGGCGAGGGTGGTGCGGGCTGCTTGAGGCGTTGTTCTCAAGTAGCGTAGAAGTGTGTCATTCTATCGGTGTGTTCGTCCCTCCCTACGAGGCCCAAGTCCTCTCCTTTTATAGTTGAAGGGAGAACGAAGGTAGTACATGTATCACTATGCGACATAGTGTCAATAAAAGTGGCACGTTCGAACCCTGTGGCCCGTTCTGGTGGCGGCGTGGCCGTAGGAGCAATCCGTCCTTGGAGTACTAGAGCGGCGTGGTTGTCCCATCAGGTCCTGTGCGTCGTGGGAGCCCCGGGAATGTCTCGGAGCGGATGTGACGGCGAACGTGCAAGCCCTGGTGGACAGATTGTGCGCGAGGCCGAGGCCTGGTTGGTGCCGAGGCTCACGCTGCGGTGGGGGTCTCGGCGGGCACGAACCCCGAGATTGCCGAGGCCCCGGTGCACAGTGCCGAGGCCTTGAGCGGGCGGCGAGTCGCGGGTGCAGCGTTAGGACACAGTGGCTGGTAACCCCCGTCACGCTCTGTCCCAGGTGCTGATCGTGGACACAGTGCCGGGACACAGTTGTCGGTAACCCCCGCCGTGCCCTGTCCCAGCTGGTACGGCGTTGATGCGACTTTGGGTTGCATCGGCCATTCTGTGACGTTGAGCCGCGGTCCGGCGGAGATTGCGGGAGTGGTTGAAAGTATTAATGAGACGTGACGTGCTGTCGAGGTGGGGGCCGACGGACCACGGACAAGCCGGCCCCGAGCGACACAGAGAATGAGGCCTCGCGCGAGACGGAGATTAGGCCCCTTGCCGAGGCCTCCTCTGGGGTGCCTCGCACGAAGTGGAGTTGGCGTCGGGATGCCGAGACTTCCTGCTCTATAAACGGGGGCGGTGTGTCCGAGCCCTGTAGCCGGCCACTATTGTGGTATGGTTGATGGAGTGGCCCCGTCCTTGTCGTGTAGAAGTGACACGCCGGTCGTACTTGATCTTGTGCGTCGTGGGGCTCCAGTACAGCTTGATGCAGGGCATGGCGGGCGTCGTGCTGGTCATCGTGTGATGACGTCGTCGGGAGCTGTGGCTCCGCAGACGGCGAGGCCGAGCCATCGTGGGGGGTTCGGCGGACATGGATCCTCAGGCTGCCGAGCCCCTGAAGCATACCGCCGAGGCCTTGGGGGGAATTATTGATCCTGGGTGCTGATTCCGAGGCCACAGTATCTCCGACGTGGCTCCCCATGCTGCGTTGTTCTCGGAGCAGGAGTTGGTAGCATAGTGAGGCATGGGCGTCAACTATGTGCTTTAGTGGTTAGCACAGTGGCGGGTAACTTCTGCCCAGTCCTGCCTCCTGTCCCGTCGGCCATTCTGCTGTACTATGCCGAGCATGCGGCCGATGTCAGGGGCAGCAGTTGGCTGAGTTAATGTGACACGACATTTTGTCAGAGGGGCGGGAGAAGGAAGAGGCAGCGGAGTGCTGCCGAGCCTGCCTCGCGCGAGACGGAGAGTCGGCGGCCCGGCCGAGGCCCTTGGTGGGGGGTCGCTCGAGGCCAGCGGTGAGGGGGCCTCGGGCGAGTCGGAGAATCGGCCGAGGCCAGCGGTGTTTAGCTGGTTTCGACTTTTTCAAAGTCTAAGCAGCTGTTTTTTGGTTCGTGCTTAGGGTACCCCTTCTCACTGTATCCGACAGTAGCCCCCGAGCCTTGGGGGGAGTGGAGGCACTCCCCCTGAGGTTCTGACGAGAATTGGCTCTTGATAGTTCCTGTTGGGATGGTGTTTTGTACTTGAGGTTTCGGTGGGTGCGCGCGAGCGCACCCGCCGGGTGTAGCCCCCGAGGCCCTAGAGGAGTGATTTCACTTCTTCAGGGGCTTTTTTCTCTTTCGAGTGAGGGGTTTTCATTGTGTTTGCCGGGCCCGTGGGCGCGAGTTCGGATCGCAGGGCTTCGACGATGCTGCGGAAAGAGCCCCTTAGCCTCCGCCTGGAGCGAGAGGGCCGTCAGGGGTTCCCCTGGCTTTTTGTACGACCCTCATGCTTCCTTTTCGCTCGGAAGGAGGGGTGGAAGATGCCATGCTACCCTCGGTGGGCGCGAGCGACGGCATTTCCGGTGAGCTGTTATCGGGTAAGTCCGAGTGGAGGCCCGTACCCCGTTCACTGGGGGTCGGCTAGTGGTCCAGAGACGCGCTCCAAGAGTACCAGCGGGTTTCTCTAGTGAGTGCCGAGGCCGTTCGCTGGGCCTCGGTGGCTCGGTGCCTCCCTACGGTGGGATCCCATTTGGAGACCTCCCTGCCGGTCTCGGACACGACATAGGGCGCGCTCGTACAGGCTCACCCGTAGTCGTCCCTGACTCTTTTGCCCTGGGGCGGCTGTCGAAACCCCTGGGGGCCCAGCCTTCGAACCCCTGGACCATAACGGACTCGGGTCGCTTGTCTTTATCTTGGGTGCAGGAAGAGCCCCCGAGCCTCCGCACGGAGCGAGAGGGCGGTCGGGGGTCCTCCCGACTTTTTTGTTCGTCTCCCGCACGTCCTTTTCGCTCGGACGGGGGGCTGTTTGCCGAGCCCACTCGTGTGCGAGCCTGAGCCGCTGGGTCTTGGCAAAGTTGTAGGAGGAGCCCCCGAGTCTCTCGCACGGAGCGAGAGAGCGGTCAGAGGTCCTCCTGGCTTTTGGTTCGCCCCTCGCGCGTGAGGGTCTGTCCGCCGAGCCCCCCTCGGGTGCGAGCCTAGGTCGCGGGGTCTCGGCGTCTTTTGCAGAAGGAGCTCCCTAGCCTCTGCATGGAGCAAGAGGGCCGTCAGGAGATCTTCTGGCTTTTTGAACGACCCTCGCACTTCCTTTCCACTCGGAAGGAGGGTTTGTTTTGCCAAGCCCCCTCGTGTGCGAGCCCAAGTCGCTGGGCCTCAGCAATGGTTTGCAGGTAGAGTCCCTTAGCCTCTGCGTGGAGCAAGAGGGCCGTCGGGGATTCCCCTGACTTTTTATTCGACCCTCGCGCTTCCTTTTCGCTCGGAAGGAGGGGTGGAACATGCCGCGCTACCCTCGGTGGGCGCGAGCGATGGCATTTCCGGTGAGCTGTTATCGGGTAAGTCCGAGTGGAGGCCCGTACCCCGTTCGCTGGGGGTCGGCTAGCGGTCCGGAGACGCGCTCCAAGAGTACCGGAGGGTTTCTCTAGTGGGTGCCAAGGCCGTTCGCTGGGCCTCGGTGGCTCGGTGCCTCCCTACGGTGGGATCCCATTCGGAGACCTCCCTACCGGTCCCGGACGCGACACAGGGCGTCCCAAGCGTTTCGCTTGCTTGGGCCTCGGCCTCACATAGGCTCGCCCGTAGTCGCCCCTGACTCTGTTGCCCTGGGGCGGCTGTCGAAACCCCTAAGGGCCCAGCCTTCGAACCCTTGGACCGTAACGGGCTCGGTGCCCAGTTCCTTTGCCTGAAAGGAATCGGGGGGTTATTTCTCTCCCTACGGCTAATAACGGCAGGCGCGTCTTTTGAGGCGGCTTTTTCGGGGAGGCGAAACGGCGCCTGCTGCTGCTGTGGTCGGACGCGACGTGGCGTCAGCCGACGGGACGTACCTGCACGCACGATTAATGAGGAGGGAGTGGGCGCGTGGGCGATAAGACCGGATCTGGATAACCGCGCCGGACTTTTTGGGGAAACTTCCCCGATTTCGTCGCCCGGTGGTTTCGTCTTGTCCCTGCATAAATACGCAAAGAGCCTCGCCCTCCCCTTTCTTACCTTTTCCGCATTTGCTTTTGCTGCCCCTGTGCCGTTGCTGAGAGCATAGAGCGCCGGGGAGGAGAAGGGCGAGAGTGAGAAACTGAAAGAAAGAGAGAGAGATTACCACCGTAGCAGCGACCTCCACCGCGCAATGGCTGGTGGTCCTGTCATCCTCCCGGCGGATCCCTGGGAGTGGTCTGACGTCACCGAGGAGAAGCTACAGTCGCTCGTGGAGGCCGGTCTTCTTCGCCCGATCACCGACCCTGACGAGCCGGAGTGGATTGCTCCGGGGGATGAGTCGGAGCTGAGGCCGCGCGACGGCTACGTGGTGAGCTTCGTCGTCTTCCATGAGCGAGGCCTCGGGTTGCCGGCGGATAAGTTCATGCGGGCTCTCCCGCACTACTACGGCGTGGAGCTTCACAATTTCAGCCCCAACTCCATCGCGCAGGCGGCCATCTTCGTCGCCGTCTGTGAGGGGTACTTGGGGATCGCTCCCCACTGGGAGTTGTGGCTCCACTTGTTCCGAGCGACGTTCACCACCAAGCCGGGGGGAACGAGGGGGGCTCGGAAGGTGCAGAGGGCCGGCGGCTGCACCCTTCACGTGCGCCAAGACCGGCAGTCTCTCTACATCCCGGCCCAGCTGTCATCGTCCAACCATCGTTGGTACGACGGCTGGTTCTACCTCCGCAACGACGACGGAGGACTTCCTCCTTATACCGGGCGGGTTGTAGAGAGTCAACAGGAGAAGTGGGGATACGGCGTCATCAAGGTTGATCAGCCCAGGCTGGAGCCGCTATTGCGGGCCTTGGGGAAGCTACGTGACCGCGGCCTTTCGGCGGCCGTGGTTGTGGCGGCCTTTCACCGCCGGAGGGTGTTGCCGCTGATGGCCCGGCGGTGGTGGCTGTTCGAGATGACCCCGCATGACCCGATTGCCGGTATCAAGATGTCCGCCTTCGCCCTTACCGATGACGAGACCCTGCATCGGGTGAGAGAGGCGGTAGACGGGAGGCCGAAGATCGACAATTTGATGCCGTTCCCGATGCGCCCTTCGTGGGGGTACATCTCGCTGGTGAGTTGGATGTTGCCGATGCTTTCGCGGCCTTCTTGTTTTCCGCCTTTTTTGTCTGCTGTCTTACTTCGTCGTTCCCATAGGGGATAAGGGATGTGCGAGACTCCCCGCTGCCCGTTCCCAAGGACGCCCAGCTGCGAGCCATGAACAGGGCGCGCGTCGAGGAGGAGAAGAAGAAGGATGCCAAGGAGGCGAAACGCACGAAGAAGCTCCTCGCACGCGAAAAGCTGGACGCCCGTCGCCGGCGTCAGAAGCTCGACGGCCTCCCGTTCGAGCCGTCTCCCTCATCGTCGGTGTCGGATTCTTCGGGCGACGGCGACGGGCGCAACGTGGGGACGGCCTGCCTGGAACACCTCCCCGACATTAGGGAGATGGTGCCTGGGGCGCCGGCAAGGAGCCTGATGCCCCTAGGAGGAGGAGGTGTCCCGAGGCCGGTGGCGGCCCGTCCCGAGGCCGAGGCCGACATGCCCGAGGCGCAGGTGTCGGAGGAGCGTGCCGTCAGCCCGATGGGTCCGACGGTGGAGGTGGAGCGAGCGACGGTGGGGCCGACCCCATCGTCTCCGCGAAGGGTCGAGGAGGTGCCGGGGTCCGGCGGAGGCCAGCTGGCTCCGGTGGATACCGAGGCCGCGCCGCTGCCACCACCGGCGCCGTTGCAGAGGAGGCTGGCGGTGTCAAAGCGGCTACATCCCCATTCGCGGTAAGCGTCTTTTCTTTGTGGAGTCCATAGTACTCCCTGTTTGTCCCTTGGTCGCATGCTGACCTTGGGAGTGTCTTTGCTTCCAGCCAGAAGCATCTGGTGGAGGATCCTGCATTGGCGCCCCGTAAGGCGCTCAAGGTGAACGTTAGCTCCTCTGCCCATCGGGCAGCGGAGGCGCAGGCTGGCGTGCAGCGTGGCGCGGCGTCGGGCGGGGCCGTTTCGGAGGAGGCGGCTGCCCAGGAAAAGGGTGCCGAGGCGGCCGCGGAGCGAGTGGAGGAGGAGGAGCCCACGCCTCGTGATGTCGTGAGTCTTGGGGCGAAGGAGGCTGGGGTGTCCACCATTGCCGAGGCCATTGAGGGTGAGGCCGGAGCCCCCAAGGCCTCCGAAGTCGGGGTGGTGGATGCCGGGGCCACCGAGGTAGAGATGGCGGAGGCCGGAGCCCCTGGATCCGTCGAGGCCGAGGCGATGGAAGTGGAGACGGAGCAAGTTTTGGCGCCGCCCCTGGTTCAGACAATCTCGTCTGATGATTCCTCCCCCGGGAAGGAGGCGGCGGACGTCGAGGCGGCCAGTACCGTGGAGCAGCCAGTCCCAGATCCTACCGAGGGGAGTTCGGCCCTTGCCCAGCTACGGCCCGAGCCCCGTGGGTGGAACTTCCCGTGTGTTTTCTAGCAGGACCAGGCTGATCCCGAGGGGGAGCCTGTGTTCGCCCTTGAAGATATCACAGAGGGGGGGCGGTGGGATACCCTCGAGCAGTACCGCCAACTTACAGTGCGGTCGCTGCAGACCGCAATGACTATTGTGGGACGGGACTTGCCCGGTGTCACCCAGGTAAGTACTTTTCCTCTCTCGTGCCGCGTTGTTTCCTCTCTGAGCCCCCTCGCAATGTTTGACGCGCGTTTTTTGCTTTGCCTCTTTAGGAGCTCGAGACCCGATCCCTTGGGAAATCGGTATTCCTATGAAGGGAGAGGGATATCTGGGACCAGCTCCGACGGCAGACAGGCCTGCTCGCCAATGCTCAGGGGCTTTTGTTGGCACGGAGTGCGGAAGCGGAGGACCTTCGCCTTCGTTGTGCTGACATTCAGGCCGAGTTGGCCACGGCTAAGGAGCAGTCTGCCCCTCTGGTAGCGAAGATCAAGGAACTAGAGGAGGAGCGAGTCGCCTGCAGGTCTCGAGCCCAAGAAGCGACGGCCTCTGCCAAGGCCATAGCCGGGCAGCTGGGTGCGGAGCAGAGCGAACATCAGCTGACCAAAGTCGCCTTGGCCGAGGCTACCAAGGCGGCCGAGGCCTCTCGGGCCGAGGCCTTAGATTGGAAGAGCAAGGCCGAGGGTAAGTTGCACCGAATCGTGCTCTTAGTTCTTTTTGTTCTGGTTTGCGTTTGACTTCTAACCCCTCGTTGCAACGTAGATCTGGAGAAAGAGGCCTCCCAGGCGGCTGAGGCCTCCATTGCAGCGCAAGCGGCGCTGGATGTTGAGGTTCGGGAGCACAAGGCGCTGCGCAGCGCAGTCCGTACCGCCTGCGAGGCCCTGGACGTCGAGGGGGTCCAATCGGCCAGCTCCCTTGGGAGCCGCCTGATTGCGTTGAGCGGCCGCGTCCACGAGAGGCTCCGGGGGGCGTTGCACACGGGCGTCAAGCGCGCCCTGGCCGTCGTCTCCTCGCACTACGCTATCAACCTCGAGGCTGTCAGCGACGGCTACATGTTGCCAGAAGATGACGAGGAAGCTGACGTGGAGGTCGCGAAGCTGTTGGAGGCGGCCGAGGCACCTGGCGCGGCGCTGGCTGGTCTATTTGAAGAAGAGGTGGTCCCTCCCGTGCCGGCCGCCGATCCTTGAGCTTTGACCTGGGCCGAAAGGGGCCATGTAACCGAATTGAGTTAGTTGCCGTATCGTGATGTTTTTGTGGCCGTTGAGGCCTTTAAAGTATTTGCGTACGTGGGTCTTTTAACCGTTTTCTGTTCTACTTCCGAGCCTGTGCCCTCTGTCTCGATCTTGGGAACCCGCAAAGAAATCCCTCGGAACCTAAGCCGTCCTTTGGCGAAGGGTGGTGAGGGAGCTGCCGTAGCCCAAAGGCGTAGGCCATTCTCACGACTCGACCGGCCCTTTGGCCTCGAGACAAGCTTTTGGTCTTTGGGTTTCTTGTGAAGGTCCCGTCGGAGCGCGAGAGAGTTTGGCGTAGAAATTTTTTGAAAGATCATTAACAAACGGTGTTCGGGACTTAGGGGGTTCCCCCTTTTTAGCCCCCGAGGGAGGCTCGGCTTTGCAGAGGCAGAGCCGAGTCTTCCTTATAGCGCTATTGAGACGTCGAGCCCCTATCGATAGACAAGCTCTCTGTACAGAACTTCCTCGGAGCCTATGTTGTCCTTTGGGTGAAAAGGTGGTGAGGGAGCTGCCGTAGCCCGGAGGCGTGGGCCGTTCTCATGGCTCGGCCGGCCTTTTCGCCTTTGAGACGATCGTACTGTCCTTAGGTTCTATACAGTCGACTTGTCTATAAGGGGGGAGGTTCCCCTTGATGGGGGTTTCTCAAAAAATTATAACAACTAAGAATGCTTCTTTATTGCATTTCGAGAAACAATGTAAACGACATTTGGAAATTTAAGGGTAGAAACGACGTAGCTGTTCTATGTTCCAAGCGTTGGTGAAGATTTCGCCCTTCTCGTTGGCTAACTTGTAGGTCCCGGGCTTCAGCACTTGGGCGACGATGTACGGCCCTTCCCAGGGTGGGGTCAGTTTGTGGCGGCCCTTGTTGCTCTGCCTCAATCTCAGCACCAGGTCGCCCACCTTCAGGTCTCGGCTTTGGATGCGCCGGGCTTGGTAGCGTCGTAGGGCTTGCTGGTACCTGGCTGAGTGTAGTAGCGCGACGTCTCGGGCTTCCTCTAGTTGGTCGAGGGCGTCTTCGCGGGCGGTGCAGTTGCTTTGCTCTTTGTACGCCTGTAGCCTCGGTGAACCATACTCTAAGTCAGTGGGGAGGATGGCCTCGGCTCCATAGACCAGGAAGAACGGTGTGAATCCCGTGGCTCGGCTCGGGGTGTTTCGTAGGCTCCAGATGACTGACGGGAGTTCGTCAAGCCATTTCTTGCCAAACTTCTTCAACCGGTTGAATATTCTTGGCTTAAGGCCATGTAGGATCATGCCATTGGCACGTTCTACTTGGTCATTCGTCCTTGGGTGTCCTACGGCCGACCAGGCCACCCGGATGTGGTGGTCGTCGTAGAACGTTAGGAACTTGCGACCGGTGAATTGCGTCCCATTGTCAGTGATGATGGTGTTAGGAACCCTGAACCTGTGGATGATGTCCGTAAAGAACAGCACCGCTTGCTCGGATTTGATCTGGGTGATCGAACGAGCCTCGATCCATTTGGAGAATTTGTCGATGGCTACCAGCAGATGGGTATAGCCCCGGGTGCCTTCTGCAGAGGCCCAACCATGTCCAGCCCCCACACAGCGAATGGCCATGTGATGGGGATGGTTTGGAGGGCTTGGGCCGGGAGGTGCGTCTGTCGAGCGTAGTACTGGCATCCCTCGCAGGAGCGTACTATCTTCGTGGCATCGGCCACCGCCGTTGGCCAATAGAAACCTTGTCGGAAGGCGTTACCCACGAGCGCCCGAGGCGCCGCGTGGTGCCCGCAGACTCCCGCGTGCAAGTCCCAAAGTAGGGAGTGCCCAGCCTTGGTGGTGATGCATCGTTGGAGAATACCCGATGGGCTACGCCTATACAACTCGCCGTTGCAGAGGACGTAAGTCTTGGCTCGTTGCGCAAGCCGCCGGGCCTCAGTTCTGTCCGCAGGAAGTTCTCCTCGAACGAGGCGATCAAGGAAAGGGACTCGCCAGTCCGTTCCTTGGTCGACCTTGGGAGGCTCTGCGTCAATCGCCATGGCCTCGGGCTCGGCTGGCGGGGTCTCGGTGGCCGAGGGGGCCTCGGGCCCTGCGTTGGGCTCGGCCGATGCACCCTCTTCCGTCGCCGAGGCATAGTCGACGGATGGCTTGTGGAGGTCTCTGGCGAAGACGTTCGGGGGGACAGGGGCTCGTGCCGACGCCATTTTTGCCAGTTCATCCGCGGCTTCGTTGAACTTCCACGCAACGTGGTTGAGTTCGAGACCGTCGAACTTGTTTTCTAGGCGACGTACCATCGCGCAGTACGCCTTCATTTTGGGGTCATGGCAGCTTGACTCTTTCATCACCTGATCGACGACGAGCTGGGAATCACCCCGTACGTCGAGACGTCGCACTCCAAGCTCGATGGCAGTTTGCAGGCCGTTGACGAGGGCCTCGTATTCGGCGACATTGTTGGAGGCGGCGAAGTGAAGCCGGATCATGTAGCGCATGTGTATCCCGAGGGGCGAGACCAAGAGCAGGCCCGCGCCAGCCCCAGTCTTCATCAGAGACCCGTCAAAGTACATGGTCCAGCATTTTGATTGGATCTGAGCGGGTGGCAGCTGCGTGTCGGTCCACTCGGCTACAAAGTCGGATAGGACCTGTGATTTGATTGCTTTCCGAGGCGCGAAAGACAAGGTTTCTCCCATGAGTTCGACAGCCCACTTGGCTATTCTACCCGAGGCCTCCCGGTTTTGGATTATCTCTCCCAAAGGAAAAGACGACACCACAGTCACCGGGTGGGACTCGAAGTAGTGACGCAGCTTGCGTCGAGCCAAGACTACGGTGTAAACCAGCTTCTGGATGTGGGGGTAACGCGTCTTAGTCTCGGAGAGCACTTCACTGATGAAGTAAACAGGTCGTTGGATGGGTAGAGCGTGTCCCTTTTCCTTCCTTTCGACTACCACGGCCGCGCTGACCACTTGGGTCGTCGCAGAGGCATAGAGTAAGAGGTGCTCCGCCCTCGGTGGGCGGAACCAGGATGGGGGGGGTTGGTGAGCAGCGCCTTGAGCCTGGCGAGGGCTTCCTCAGCCTCGGTGGTCCAAGAAAAGCGCTCGGACTTTCTCAAGAGGCGGTACAAAGGGGTAGGCCTCTTTCGCCGAGGCACGAGATGAAGCGGCTTAGGGCCGCAAGGCATCCCATGACCCTCTGCACCCCCTTGAGGTCTCGGATCGGGCCCATGTTGGTCACGGCCGAGACCTTCTCCGGGTTGGCCTCGATTCCTCGTTCTGAGACTATGAACCCCAAGAGCATGCCTCGGGGAACCCCGAAGACCACACTTCTCGGGGTTTGAGCTTGATGCCCTTCTCTCTAAGACATGTGAAGGCAACCTCCAAGTTGCCGACGAGATCACCGGCCTTCCTGGACTTGACTACAATGTCATCCATGTAGGCCTCGATGGTTCGCCCGATGTGTTTGCCAAAGACTTGGATCATGCACCGTTGGTAAGTAGCCCCCCGCGTTTCTGAGGCCGAACGGCATGGTTACGTAGCAGTACATGCCGAATGGAGTGATGAAAGAAGTCGCGAGCTGGTCGGACTCTTTCATCTTGATTTGGTGGTAACCGGAATATGCATCAAGGAAGGAAAGGGTTTCGCATCCCGCAGTGGAGTCAACGATTTGGTCGATTTTGTGGTAGTGGGAATGGGACTTTCGGGCACGCTTTATTTAGACCGGTGTAGTCCACGCACATCCTCCACTTGCCATTTTTCTTTTCTGACTAATACAGGGGTTAGCCAACCACTCTGGATGGAATACTTCCTTGATGAACCCGGCTGCCATGAGATTCTTAACTTCTTCGCCGATGGCCCTGTGCTTCTCCTCGTCAAATCGGCGCAGGCGCTGCTTTACCGGCCTGGAGCCTGCCCGGATATCTAAGGCGTGCTCGGCGACCTCCCTTGGTATGCCCGGCATGTCCGAGGGACTCCATGCGAACATGTCGATGTTCGCACGGAGAAAGTCGATGAGCACGGCCTCCTATTTGCTGTCGAGGGTGGTGCTGATCTTCAGACCTCGGCCGTCGGGGTCGGCGGATCGACGGGGACGATCTTGACGGCCTCCGCGGGTTCGAAGGTCCCGGCGCGCCGCTTGGTGTCGGGAACCTCGCTATCAAGCTGGTCGAGATCGGCGATGAGGGTCTCGGCCTCCGCGACGGCCTCGGCGTACTCGATGCACTCGACGTCGCAGTCGTATGCATGTTCGTACGTGGACTCGACGGTGATGATTGCCGTTGGGGCCTGGCATCTTGAGCTTGAGGTAGGTGTAGTTGGAGACCGCCATGAACTTGGCGTAGCACAGGCGCCCCAAGATGGCGTGGTAAGCCCCCTTAAATCCAACCACCTCGAAGGTGAGGACCTCCTTGCGGTAGTTGGAGGGAGTGCCGAAGCAGACGGGTAAGTCGATGCGCCCGAGGGGTCGTGTGCGCTTTCCTGGTACGACGCCGTGGAAGGGTGCGGAACCACCTCGGAGCCGTGAATGGTCGAGCTCTAGGAGCTCCAGAGTGTTGACATAAAGGATGTTGAGGCCGCTGCCTCCGTCCATGAGAACTTTGGTGAGCCAGGTGTTGCCGATGATCGGGTCGACGACAAGCGGGTACTGCCCGGGGTTTGGAACATAATCGGGGTGGTCATCCCGATCAAAGGTGATTGCCTCCAGAGACCAATCGAGGTACCGAGGGGTGGCCACCTTGACCGAGAAGACCTCCCGGCGTTCCCTCTTTCGTTGGCGCGCCGTGAGGCATGCCGAGGGTCCGCCAAAGATCATGAAGGCATTGTGTACCTCGGGGAACCCATCATCTTTATCGCCGTCCCTTTCGCCGGTGCCCCTTTTCCTGGCTTCGTCATCGTCGGGGAGCCCAAGCCTGGCGTAGTAACGCCGGAGCATGGTGCACTCCTCGAGGGCATGCTTCACCGGACCTTGATGGTAAGGGCAGGGCTTTTTCAGCATGTCGTCAAATAGCCCGGGGCCCCGGGGGCCTCGGGGATTCCTGCGATCTGTCGCGGCGACATGGACGGCCTCGAAGACCTCCTGCTTCCCTGGGCGACCCTTCTTCTTTTTCTTGGGGATGCGGGCGGGCGAGGCCTCGGGGGCCTCGTCCTTCTGCTTCCCCTTGGCGTCGTTGTTGGGGAAGATGGCCCCAACCGCTTCTTCGCCCGAGGCGAAGTTGGTGGTGATGTCGAGGAGCGCGGCCGCTGTGGTTGGTACGTTCCGGCCCAATTCTCGGACCAGGTCCCGGCAGGAGGTGCCAGAGAGGAACGCTTGGACGATTTCTGAGTCACCGACGTGGGGCAACTCAGTGCATTTCTTGGAGAAGCGCCAGATGAAATCTCGAAGAGATTCGTCTGGCTTCTGGAGGCAACCTTTGAGGTCCCAGGAGTTCCCCGGGTGCACATAGGTGCCCTGGAAATTCCCGACGAAGACCCTCACCAAGTCACGCCAGTCGTGGATCTGTGCGGGAGGAAGGTGTTCGAGCCAGGCTCGTGCCGAGTCTGATAAGAACAAAGGGAGGTTGCGGATGATGAGCAGGTCATCCTCCGCCCTGCCTAGCTGACAAGCCAGACGATAATCGGCCAGCCATAGCTCGGGGTTCGTCTCGCCGCTATACTTCGTGAGGTTGGCAAGTTGCCGGAACCGGGCTGGGAAGTGAGCGTTGCGAATGGCTCTGCTAAAGACCCGAGGGCCCGGCGGCTCAGGAGAAGGACTGCGGTCCTCTTCACTGTCGTAGCGACCGCCTCGATGTGGGCGGTAGCCCCGGGCGGCTCCGTCGCTGCGGCGCCGTCGTCTGCCAACTACTTCGTGGTCGCCTTGTGCCTCGTGCTGGTCTCCAAGTCGATCGCGCACCGAGGGGGCCTCGTTGGCCGCCGGCGCGCGAGCGGGCTCGGGACGGACCGAGGCATCTTGGCCCCGGTGAGGTCGCGCCGTGGGTTGCTCCGAAGTGCCTCCGCGCCGGCGGGAGGCGGAACTTTCGGCCTGCTGTACCACAGCGGTCTCGAGGAGGTCACGGAGCTCTTCGCGGACCCGTCACCCCCTCGGTGGTGGAGGGCTCGGGCATTGCTCGGACCAGCATCGCGGCCGCGGCGATATTCTGGCTAGCCCGATTAAAGATTGGGGGCGGCTCTCCCCCCTCGTTGTCGTTGATGCGGTGATGGACGTCGCGGGCCCTCCCTCGGGCCCCTCCGCCCTCACCGCGCCCTTGCTGCTCCTGCTCGAGAGAGTCCCGAAGCTGCTTGCAGGAGGAGTCGGTCTTGTTCGACCTTAGCTTGAAGCTCGTAGAGCTACTCCAGGTCTGGGCGTCGATGCCCCCCACGGATGGGGTTCTCGTTTCGCGCCACCGGGGCTACGAGACGCGGAGGCGTGGCATCGCCCGCCCTTGCCTGGGGTGGGGGATGGTTGCCTGTCCCTTCGTCTTCTTCGCCCGCCCTTGGCATCCTGAGCCCGACGTGGAAGCACTCGCGAGATGGATCGTAAGTCCCTTCATCGTCGGAGTCAGAATAGCCGAGGCAGTAGTCGCTTGCGGCCAAGAATTGGCACAACGCCCCGGGGTTGTGGAGTTTGGAGAAATCCACCCCGGGCCATGCCTCGTCCTCGTCCGAGGAGTCGAAGTGGGTGCTCAAGTCGAGAGTGAAGCGCTGGCGGCGTTCCGAGGGGTGCTCGTGAGCGGCAGTGTAGGCGTAGGCATAAGAGGCGGCGGCATCCCGCAACCCAAAGGGGTATGAGGACGGTGCCGTCTCCATATTCTGCCCCACCGGGGTCGACCCTTCGGGGAGTGGTGGAGTAGAACTAGACGACTGGGCGTCGCCGCGAGCCACCGGCGATTTTCCTTTGTCCAGGCTCAGGCCAGACAGGTCCCCAGCCAGGGACCCCGTACCAACAGCTGGTCGTAGGACGTCGGCGGGGAGTGGCGTGCCGCCCCGGGTTCGCGTAGCGTCGGGGTGGCATTCATTGCGTCGTGCCTGGCGAGCGCGGCTGCCCGGGCGCCGCCTGCGTCTGGGCTGCCGGGGCGTGACCTCATCGTTGGATGGTGGGGCTTGAGGCTCCCGAACCAAACTACGGTGCCAAGATGCAATGGTCGTATGGGGTCTGCCATCCGGGTCCTGCTAGGATGATGAAGCTAACACGCAGCGACCCCTACCTGGCGCGCCAACTGTCGGTGTTTTGGAACCGGGGGTCCCTCTACCGATGAGTGAATTTGTGCTGCGTGCCCCTAATCCCGGATGGTAATGCGAAGAGACACAAGGTTTATACTGGTTCAGGCAATCGAGGCCCTACGTCCAGTCTGAGAGATCGATCTTATGTTCTTTGCATCGGAGTGCTCGTAGTAGGGGGTTACAAGCTAGGTGAGAGAGGGAGCTAGCCCCAGGTCTCGGCGAGGGTGGTGCGGGCTGCTTGAGGCGTTGTTCTCAAGTAGCGTAGAAGTGTGTCGTTCTATCGGTGTGTTCGTCCCCCCCTACGAGGCCCAAGTCCTCTCCTTTTATAGTTGAAGAGAGAACGAAGGTAGTACATGTATCACTATGCGACGTAGTGTCAATAGAAGTGGCACGTCCGAACCCTGTGGCCCGTTCTGGTGGCGGCGTGGCCGTAGGAGCGATCCGTCCTTGGAGTACTGGAGCGGCGTGGTTGTCCCATCAGGTCCTGTGCGTCGTGGGAGCCCTGGGAATGTCTCGGAGCGGATGTGACGGCGAACGTGCAAGCCCTGGTGGACAGATTGTGCGCGAGGCCGAGGCCTGGTTGGTGCCGAGGCTCACGCTGCGGTGGGGGTCTCGGCGGGCACGAACCCCGAGATTGCCGAGGCCCCGGTGCACAGTGCCGAGGCCTTGAGCGGGCGGCGAGTCGCGGGTGCAGCGTTAGGACACAGTGGCTGGTAACCCCCGTCACGCTCTGTCCCAGGTGCTGATCGTGGACACAGTGCCGGGACACAGTTGTCGGTAACCCCCGCCGTGCCCTGTCCCAGCTGGTACGGCGTTGATGCGACTTTGGGTTGCATCGGCCATTCTATGACATTGAGCCGCGGTCCGGCGGAGATTGCGGGAGTGGTTGAAAGTATTAATGAGACGTGACATGCTGTCGAGGTGGGGGCCGACGGACCACGGACAAGCCGGCCCCGAGCGACACAGAGAATGAGGCCTCGTGCGAGACGGAGATTAGGCCCCTTGCCGAGGCCTCCTCTGGGGTGCCTCGCACGAAGCGGAGTTGGCGTCGGGATGCCGAGACTTCCTGCTCTATAAACGGGGGCGGTGTGTCCGAGCCCTGTAGCCGGCCACTGTTGTGGTATGGTTGATGGAGTGGCCCCGTCCTTGTCGTGTAGAAGTGACGCGCCGGTCGTACTTGATCTTGTGCGTCGTGGGGCTCCAGTACAGCTTGATGTAGGGCATGGCGGGCGTCGTGCTGGTCATCGTGTGATGACGTCGTAGGGAGCTGTGGCTCCGCAGACGGCGAGGCCGAGCCATCGTGGGGGGTTCGGCGGACATGGATCCTCAGGCTGCCGAGCCCCTGAAGCATACCGCCGAGGCCTTGGGGGAATTATTGATCCTGGGTGCTGATTCCGAGGCCACAGTATCTCCGACGTGGCTCCCCACGCTGCGTCGTTCTCGGAGCAGGAGTTGGTAGCATAGTGAGGCATGGGCGTCAACTATGTGCTTTAGTGGTTAGCACAGTGGCGGGCAACTTCTGCCCAGTCCTGCCTCCTGTCCCGTCGGCCATTCTGCTGTACTGTGCCGAACATGCGGCCGATGTCAGGGGCAGCAGTTGGCTGAGTTAATGTGACACGACGTTTTGTCAGAGGGGCGGGAGAAGGAAGAGGCAGCGGAGTGCTGCCGAGCCTACCTCGCGCGAGACGGAGAGTCGGCGGCCCGGCCGAGGCCCTTGGTGGGGGGGTCGCTCGAGGCCAGCGGTGAGGGGGCCTCGGGCGAGTCGGAGAATCGGCCGAGGCCAGCGGTGTTTAGCTGGTTTCGACTTTTTCGAAGTCTAAGCAGCCGTTTTTTGGTTCGTGCTTAGGGTACCCCTTCTCACTGTATCCGACAAGAGGGAGCATGAGACAAAATACCACGAGTTTTGAATCTCAAAATTTGTGGTAATGTACATATATAGATACACTGTGGATGAGTGTAGTTTTAAATTTTTGAGAATCACATGTATGTTTTTAGGTGGTTTTTACGATTCCATCGAAGATGTTTTTGGGTGGTTGACAAACGTTCATCAACCAGATCTGATGTAAGACTCAGGGAAAGTTAAATTTGCCTTAGGGGCATATGCTCCTACCCAATTCACTGTTAGATGCGCATTGGGATGTGTGCAGTGTATGATCTCACATCTAACGGCACATTGGGTAGGAGCATATGCCCTAAGGAAAAAAAAAACCGCCATAATACGCATGAATGATCAAAGTTAGCTGGCCTCGATTTCTGCATACGCATCTGTCCTCTTATGTTTTTTGTTTTTCTTCTAACGTATGAGTGGAGCCCAACGAAACACCGCCGACCATGCATGGGCAACTGACGTCTGAATTTTTTACTTTTTAGTCCTTTTTTCAAAAGTTTCTCACAAATAGACCCCTGGCGGAAAGAATTCAGAAAATGGACCCTAATTTGGCGCCACCGTCCCTGGCGCCGAGCCCCTGGGCTGGGGCAAACTTACATGGAAGGAAGCTTGGCGCCAGTCACTCTGGCGCCGAGCTCGGCGCCGTAGATGCTGGCGCCGAGCTCGGCGCCGTTGACGCTGGCGCCGAGCATGCAGTACGACGTGCGTGAATAGCAAAGTACGACGTGCGTGATTTTACAGCAGAGGTCAGAGGGCCAGATTACGTCAGAGGGGGAGGAAGGAAAGAAGAATCCGCTCGATCAGGGACATGCAGCCGGGCGGGCAGGGCCAAGCCTTGCCGTCCGTGTGCCGTCCCAGACAGTGCCTCTCTGTTTGACCAATGTGGCTAAGTCGATACATGTCGTCACAATGTGTACATCAGCTGATGACAATAGCACTCAACTATAGCCTATATATATTCT